>NC_134495.1:25586638-25709138 GCF_040206685.1 Ascaphus truei
GTGCATCTCTGTTTGTGTGTATGTGCATGTGTCTCTGTGTGTGTGTGTGTCTGGGTGCCTCTCTCCCAAGCACCGTACTGTGTGCGTTGGCACGGACGCGCCAAGCACAAAGTGCAGGATGCCTTGAGGATGCTCCTAGTGCATGCGTGCGCACAACGGAGCGACCGCGTTTTGAAAAGACAAGAAATTTGTCTTTTCAAGAGGCAGCCGAGTCATCTGAGTGGTTCGGCCAATCACGGCGAACCAGCTCTGTGATGTCATGGCCAAGCCGCCAATAGCCTCCTACACTATGCGCACAGATCGCGTGTGCTACTGCAGCAAGAGCTTGCACTCTCCCAAGCAAGCGAGTGTATGAGCTCGGCCTTATGCTGCTTCCCTATAATGTGCTGCAGCCTACAACTAATCTCCATTATAACCCTTTGACTGTCCCGTGATGCAGCCACTACGTCCTGGGGTCTGGCACTCAGCTTTTTGAAGCACGAGGGCACATGCTGTAAACGGGGCGTTCATTACCCCGTCACACTTGATTTAGGGTCCAGTGACAGGACCGATGTCACAAAATGAAGACAGGCTTCATACCTGACATGTCAACTCGTCTTCTGTGAGTCGCGCTGACTCAGGCTGCAGCCAGGGTGGCGCTGCGCTGGCCGCGATGAAACACATTGCAGCCATGTGTGTGGCCAGTGTGAGCGAGCGCCTGCGTATGCTCGCCAATAAGCTGCTTGCCAAAACAAGCAAAATTGAGTTTTTCTCTTGCTCGCACGTCACGTGAGCGGTTCGGCCAATGAGGGCGAACCAGCTCTGTGACGTCATGGCCATGCCCCCCGAATCGCTTCCCCCACTGCGCACCTAGCCTACCACAAATCTCCCGGCCGTGCAGGGAGCGTGACGTCACCGCGCATGAACGCCTGCAGACACGCTCCTTGCCTGGCCGCAGCCTCAGTGGCAGTCTCACTGATTTTTATCATCGAGGTGGCTCATAGACTTCAATGGGGTGAGTCTTGCTGATAAGTTTTTTGACTTTTAAAGCAGCAGACTATTTGCCCCCCTTTTTTACCATGGGAGCTTAAATAAACGCAGCTTCAGGGGTGCCCTGGAGCCAGTCACTACTAGCCTTTTCAAAAAGCGCCGGTACTTCCTGGTATTTAAATCCTCCCGCGTCTCATGGGCCAATAGGAAGCCACGATGGATGACATTGCAGCCTTCCAATGGCCCATATGAGACCTAAGATTTAACCTGCCATTTTGTTTCCCCTGGAGGGTACAGAAATGTGCTACTTTTACCACTAAGTATCTTGGAAACTACAGGGTCTCAGAGCCAAAAATAGTGCTGTTTTGTTAAAAATTCTTCTCAGCATCAACCCAAATTTCCTCCTAAATCTGCTTTATAGAACAGTGTTTCTCAACAGGGGTTCCTAGGAACCCTTCGGTTGTCCTGACAACCCTGAAGGGTTCCCTGTAATTTTCAGTTAATTTGATAATTGTACCAAATACAGAAGAATTTACAATGCATCTGAGCTCAGACGCGCTATTATAGAGGGTTGGGATTCCTTCCAATGCATCTGATCTGAGACGCGCTATTGGAGAGGGTTCACGTTCCTTACAATGCATCTGATCTCAGACGCGCGATTAGAGAGGGTTCACGTTCCTTACAATGCATCTAATCTCAGATGCGCTATTAGAGAGGGTTGGGGTTCCTTACAATGCATCTTGTCCATTATTACATGGATCACTATAACCTTATGCCTGCCGGATTACACATCTTTTCAGCACGGCCTGGATTAAAGAAGTGCATAGCAAGTAAACCTACTCACAGACAGCTATTTCAGTTGAGTTGCTTCAAACTCTATGTCTCCGTGTGTCAACTTTCTATCTTGTATTTGCTTGAAAAAAATCCGCCAGGTCTGTAAAGGAGCATATTTTTCTGGATAACAATTTGTATCACATTTTAAAACTCTTACATTGGACGCAATCATCTCCCCATTTATTTCAGCAACGTCCTGCTCAACACAAAGGGACCTCACAGAAAAGCAGGAGGAGGGAGGGAAGCCCTCAAATTTGTCAGTTTATATTGTTTACAAACTAACTTTGTATTTCCACCGGTTTTGCCCCAGTATTGCAGGACTTTGATAAATGACCCCCGCCCTAATCGTCTATATGTTATTCAATATGCTATTGAATTGGCTTTTCTGTACTAGGTGAGATGCAATACACTATCCCAGTTAAAGCGAATACACCCAGACACAGCTCTATACTTCTGAAATTTTATTTATTTGCATCATAAAGTAAAGTACGTCCAGTAAATGTGCAATATACAACGATGGAGTTGACAGAGCAGGTTAAAAAATGTGGAGAGCTCAATTGGGAACATGGGTTCCTGTCCTGATGGGTCTCTGTCAACTTAGGGGCATCTGATATTGGGTTACTTGGTTGCTGCAGTAGTAGGGATAAGGAAGCACCCCTTCTGGTGCCATTGCATGTCCCTGATACGACGGATAGACTGGATCTGGGGCTGGAAGGCGCTCCATTCATTCCAGTGCCTGTAATCACAGTTCTCAAACAGATACTGATAGCCTCTGTATCCTGGGTACTGGTATCCAACCCAACTGCAGAGAAGAGGGACAATATGTATTAGATGCATTGAGATGTCAAATTTTTAACATTGAGCAATGTAACATTGTGTTCATGGTCTTTGTGTGAAATAGGACTCACTGTTTCTGAAAGAACATTCAGCTATCTGTACTCCCTGTGAAATTGTAGATCCTAATTAAGCTGAAGCTTTCATTTATTATTTTGCTTCGATTTCTAGTCGTTGTTAGACAGTATATCTGAAGAGTGATGCAATAGAGCTTGGGACATTTGTTCATAGACCCATAGGACAAACCTTGATAGATGGCGGACACTGACTGTAGATAATGACACTGAGTTTGAATGAGGGGAACCTTGTTCAATTCACAGTGTCGGCTCCTTGTGCGCTTGGGCAAGTCACTTTATCTCCCTGTGCCTCGGGCACCAAAAATCATACTTTGTAAACTCATCTTTAATTATGAAGTGCTTTGAGTCCCGTTGGGAGAAAATGCACTATATGAAATAAAGTTATTATTATTATGTTACTGTACTGTATGTATCATAAGTCTCTTCTGCAGGTAGAAAGGCTACACATTCATAGTACAGGTGTGTACCCACTATCCCATTTTGGTTTGGCTATAGCTGAGCTGCAGAAAAGACTTGGGAAATCTAATGTGAAAGATCATGTTGGTGGGTATGATGACTGCAACATTCCCTGTTTCATGAGTCCCTCTGAGCCCATACACAGTACAGGCAGTCCTCAGTTATCCACTATCTACTTCCGTTCTGGAAGTAGCGTTGGATAGTGAAACCATTGTAAAGTGAGTCCCATGTTAATCAGTTGCGGTGAGCGTCAGATAACGCATTCCGGCGTCAAAAAACGGCCCATAGGGTTGCATTGTAAAGCGTTGGATATGCCATTCGTTGAAAAGTGAATTGTTGGATAGCGAGGACTACCTGTAGTATTCAATAGTTCAAATACTCAGTACTATTGAGTAAATATCCACCATTCGCCAGAACCAATCAAATTATCTGTATTCCACAGGAAATGGAAAGAAGAATGACTTACGTTCCACTGGGGACCTTTACGCTTCCCACGCGGTCACAGAATCCATAGGCCCACAGGCTGGGCACGTCATCCTCAATGATTTCCATCTTGTTGCCCTTGAAGTCGGCGGATTCAAACAGGGCGATTTTATGTTCCTGGCTATCCTGCAGGTGTCAAAACAATAGTAGTTTATTTAGAGGAATTAATTGAAGACGCCAACACGTAAACATTCACTTCAGTGAGATTTTCCTTTTCAATTAAGGCATGTAATTGAACATTACAGACATCAGCTTTGTATAACACTTTTTTTAATGGCAAGTGTTGCATTATGGCCCTATGGCATACAACTTGAATATCAACATTTTAACCCTGTATATTCTCTCTTTTACTGTCCTTTGTATTGCCACATGAAGAGAAAAAGAGGCACTGTCAGTAGGAAGCCTGTATTTAGGGAGGTTTCACATTTATAGTCTTGGGTTACGCTTGTTTTTTTTAAATAAATGGTGTAGGAAGGTAGTGGCAGTAAAGGGTTTAGCAATAATAATTTTGTGACTGTCCCATTATTTCACATACTCCTACAACTGATTCACTTTATTGAATTAAACATGATTACTATCAGTACAATCCCCAACCTCTGGAATTCCCTGGCTCATCCCATAAGACTTTAACCGAGCATTCAATTTTAACGAAAACTATGCAACATCTTCCTCACACTTCAAACCTGTGTTCTGTTGCCAAATGAAAAGTCACCTGCCTAGTTACTGGTCATATGAGTCTATGTATGAAAAAATGTTAGCGCTAAGATGGGGCGTTTTCACCCTGCAAAAGTATTTTGCTCCAAGTTTGCCCCGTCTGCCCCAGCTTGCACCTTGGGGAGAGTCAGTAGGAGGAGGTGGGGAGGAGTTACACAATGCACACATTGTAGTAAAATGCATTTCATCATGCATCGCTGTGCCATTCTGTTTCCTTTTGTTTGTCCCCCACAAATCCTCGCTATCTGAAGTAGAGTACATCTAAAATCCTGCATCCTATGTAAGAACCTGTTCCTACATACAATATGCCGCAGCTCTGCGCCAAAATACTGAGCAGCGCGTCTAAACACATGTTTCTAAACACAGCGCGTCTAAACACATGGACCACAAAGTGACCAGTCCTGGGATTTCAACAGTACCAACCTTTTCCCCTTCCAATAACCCCAGTGTCTCTCCACCTAATCCTTGCAGATTGTAAACTGCTTGGGGCAGTTATATGTTAACCTGATCCTATGTTTTATGTCATTTTCTGTCACCCCAGTGGTACCATGCTGTGGAATATGCATAAATAAAACATAGCTAAACTAACTAGCCCTTCGCTAATTTGGGAAAGGACCAGCGATTTTCACGCATTTCTGATTCTGAACATAGCCGCAGTGTCCTAGAAGCAGTGGTTGGGCAGCTGGATTGAGAGGCTGGGACATCAGCCAACAAACGGCAGCAAAGACAGTAGACAGAAAGGCACACTACAAGGATAAGCGTGCTTTTTTAATGCTAAATTGAACTGATCCCAGAACGTTCTGCTTTATCGTAGTCTGCTGCAACTTAATAATAGCAGCAGAGAGAGCTGCATAAGCTGTAATTCAACAGATCCCACAAAAAGACAAAGTCAAGATTTAACAAGTAAAAAAAAATTGACAGGGAAACAAAAATCATTAAAGGGCTTAAGGCCATGTCAGAATCTCACTTAAAATGTCACTCAAGAGTTGATTATCGTACTTGGCTTTAATGTAAAATGTAGCCGGTGTTCCTTCAGTAAGCCTTTGCTTTAATAGAGGTTCATCAAAAGTTCCCTTAAATGACATTATCGAGCCATAAAATGTGTTTAAGGGAAGAAATTCAAGTTCACAAGTCATTTGTCTTTTTCTCCTTTGAAAATGAACATGGTGCAGTATACAGCGGTACGGAGTACATGTAGATCTTGTTGAATTAAAGGGCGGTCTCTACTATGTCCAAGATAAAGCCAACAGTAATGACAAGTTTCAAGGGTTAAAGTATTGGTGATTGACACCTATACTGTAAGTGTTTCAAAATCAATCTTTGATAAAATCCCCCAAAAGTGTTTTGTTTTTTTTCCTTTAAGGACAACTGCATTTGTTTAAAGAAGCCAATTGCATTGTTAAGTTGTTTACAAAATGTAGGTTTATTTTCGTGAGTTAAGTGGAACTGCGCCTTTAAAAGCCAAAAGGGTCTTATTCATCAAGCTCCATGATGGGTTAACGCACCCGAACAGACGTGAATTCCCAATTAAGTCAATGGGAGTTAACGCCCATTGGATGCATTAAAGTCCAACGGAGATTGATGACTTTGGCGGAAAGTCCGTAATACTAGTCCATATTTACCAACCACTGCTACTGTATATTTCTTTTGTATTACGTTATGTTTATCTGCCTATCCATACAATGCTACTTTGCTGTCGGTTATCAGAGGGTATTAATGGGTCACAGGGAAAAGATCTGGCATGGGTCCCCCGGGAGCTCTGCAATAATTTCATTCTCACTTCTGTAACTAGAATGATGTATGTATAAGGGTCCGTTTGGAAGTGGGTAAAGGACAGCGGAGAGCGTGATAATCAGAATCTCTGTACATTGCATTCATTTTCCAACGAATGCCAGCAACGGAGGTTGGAGTGAGCTCCACTTCTGTTTCGTTAGGGCTGGCCACTCCATTGGAGTAGTCAGCCGAATCACCGCTTGGAAAACGAGCACGTGCCCATGACCTACCTGATACCTCATAAGGGCTTCTGACGTGCCGAGTACATTATAAGGACACTGTGAAGGTCAATGTATAACTTATACCTAAATGGTTGATGCATTTTCAATTATTTTGGGGGGGGCTAAAGTTTGTAAACATTATAACTCAACGTTGACAGTGTATTTTAATGCTCTTATCTCTCTTTATCATGTTCTAGTAGCTCATTTGATAGGAGGACAAAAATGGAATAACCCACGAATGGGGTAAACCAAGCAAGACTACCTAAGGGATACACTCCATCTTAATCCGAATATCAGTGTAAAAGACAACACGCATGGCTCTTACCATTCGGATGGGGCGTAGGGACACGAAGCAGTCGCTCCTATAGCTGCTAGACCAGGTATCCCAACGAGGATACTCGCCCTTCTCCACGATAAACATCTCGCCACGGAAGTTGGACTGCTCAAAAGCAACCCAGCTGAAAAGAGGGGAGCAGGGAGGCCACGGATCACGTGAAAGGAGGAGAGAGAGAGAGAGAGAGAGAGCGATGACAGGAAAGATCAGCACAAACCGGGAACATGGTGACACACAGAAAAGCCAAAATATTAAGTATGCATTCCATAATAATAATAATAATAAAAAAAATATATATACATATAACTGACTTTCTGTGAGTCTCGCTGACTTGGAGTCAGTCGCACTGATTTTTAGCATCCATAGACTTGAGTGGAGTCTCACTGATAAAAGTCCGTACTTTGGCAAAATCAGCCAGGTTTATGGATATTCGGAGATGCACCCCCTGCGCATACGATGGCACAGCATACACAGAGCAAGTTCTAATGAACACCTCAGGGGAGACATTTTTTTTACCATCATAAAGAAGTTGTAGTAATAGCGGCGTAGAAATAACCCCGTCACTGTCCCCTCGGGCACTGACGAGTTAAATAAAGTGCATTAGAGACGTTTGCATTATTTAGATTTTCATTCATACGAACAGTTGTACCGATTCAAAAGGGTTAAAAACATATTTCTCTTTGGCATTCACGGCAATGCTCAGATATGCCTATGGTATAGCTAACCCAATACGAACTCATATTAGAGAAATCAACAAAAATTGAATACACGAATCGGTAAACACGTGAAGGACATAGTAACCCGTTCCCTATCCTGAAATGTCCTTCAGACCCCTTAACCTTCATTTTAATAAAGTCATCTTCCTAGTTACATACAAACATTTGTACATTCCCTAAACACAAGTCATAAAATGCATTAAAGCTATTTTGCCGTCTAGAAGTGATGTAAGGCATTTATTTCTGTTCACTGGGGTATATACCTCCTGTTGTATCCGTATAAATTATAAATGCCGTGAAGATAAATGAACATTTAAGAGCCATGGATACTGAAAACTGATTTGTTTGTTCCTTCATGCTTCCTATTGAACCTGAAGAGAGAGGGGTGGATCCGGAGCGACAACACACAGCCCAATGATGTCAGGTTCCAAGTTTCAAATCAAAGCTTTATTGGCAACACACAGATAGAACAGCAGGCTGCAATACAGCCTCCTCCTCCTCTACGCGTTTCACGCTCTACTGGCGCTTCACTAATTTCAGCTCCGGGGACTCCCTGTTTCCGGAGATACTTACCTCCGCAGGGGGTGCCAGTAGATGCTCGGCGGTCCGGGTTCACATTGTGGTGGAGTTTCAAAGCTCCCTTGCCCTGCGGGCCAATGGGAAGCCGCGACGTCATTAGGTTCGGCTTCCTATTGGCCTGTATGACGTTGGGAGCTTTAAAGTTTGCCGAGTTACCGGCACACACTTTGGATGTAAGTATCTCGGGAAGCGGAGGGTCCCCGGAGCTGAAATTAATGGGGTTCAGCTTCCGAGACTCCTGCTTAAAACCAGGTAAAAAAAATAAAGAAATAAAACACATTAATTTCTCCTTTAAGGGGCAGTCCCCCTCGCTCCCCAGCTAACCCACCGGTGAAGGTAGCGTAGGCATTTCCTGATATTTTATTCCCTGCGTCACACAGGCCAATAGCAGGATGTCGGGGCTTCCTATTGACACGTGGGATGCCGGATATTAAAGCCCCCATTTCGTTTTCCCTGGCGAGGACTGCAACGCGTTACCGTCAGCGGTAAGTATCTCAGACTAGCAGGAGGAGCTAAAAATAATGCGGTTCAGCTCCAAGGACCACTGGGTCCCATACATCCCCCCAAAAAATCCTTCAAAAGGGGGGGAGGAATTAACTGCTTAAAACAAAATAACAAAACATCTAGATAAACAATTTACCTGTATGTACACATTTGACAAACAGACTCATCATCTGAAAAGATGCTCTATCGGGTGCGATCGGAAAAGTAGCCCAGAGAGTTGGGTTACTACCGAGATATTCAAGTTCAAAAGACTATTTGCGAATACTAGAACCTTGTTGGTCATCTACATTTAGCCCCATGTTTACTAAGTAGTGCTATTCCATAACACACCTTCCATAAAGTGTCTTATATGGATGAATACGGCTTAGTAATTATGGCCATGAATCTACTGAACATGCTACTGCCATTAGGGCACTTTTTCGTAGGATGTATCATTGTACATGAGCCTTATTAAGGAAGCCTATTAAATAAGTTAGTTGTAAGTAAGATGTACCTTTTTCTCACTTTTACCAAATACACATTTAAATGCTTTTCCCTTTCTGAATGACATTTATGTATGTTTTGCTATAGTGATAACTAATAAGGAGTTAGCAGTGTTCCATGTTCGGATAGGAAACCCGAACTGGAAGTCCTAGCGTTGCAACTTTTCTTCTACACACAATAGAACTCATTGCAGATTCAACCTGGAAACCATTACTAGCAAGAGAGATATAAAACCCAGCACTGTCTAACCATGTCCCTATGGACTCTGTTGGTCACAAAGCCTGGATTAAAAATTCATGCACCACCAAGAAAGCCAGAAGTTAAATTCCTCTATGACCGCAGAAGTCAACATGGATAGTGATCAATATGTTTAAGTCGTTGCACATGAATAGTCTGCAATGCCTGCTTAAAATAATAGGGATGTCAATATAAAGTAGGATAGGCAGTTGTTTTTAAAAGGCTTTGGGTATCCAGAGGCAGTTTGGAAGAATTCTGTAACATACCTTATCTCGGTTTCAGAGGCAGCAGCATTAACACAGTCAAAATCACTGCATCGTTTCTGTATGAAACCGATATCAAAGATTGAAAGGCCCACAAGACTGAGATGACGTTCCCCAAGACTAAATATATGCCATTCGTTAGGTGTACCTGTCAATCATATATAGTTCTTACTGCAGCTTCAGCAACTAGGTCAAAACAGGCAAAATTGTTATTTCTCGATGGGGTTCTAGCTCTGCCCTCAACTCAGGCTTTGCCACAATATAACAGACTATTCGAGAAATCCCTGTAGAAGGGAGGAAGCTAGGCTAGAAACTATGTTTATCTGTATGGTCAGAGAGTCTTCATATCTGCAGTTTAATCATGATATGATGCTTCAGTGTCTCTGTACTCTGGTTTGAGATGAGGATGAATTCTTAATTCCTTTGCCCATCCATCCAATTAAGTGGTTAGCCGTTTATTTATATATCTGCTGCCCTAACCTTGTTTTCCCTCTACAGTAAATATATACAACAAGGGGCTGTTAAGATGACATTAATAAATGATATTTACTTTATGTACATTTTGATATCTGTTACTGGTTATGTACACCCCCTATGTGTTCATTCCTGTGTCGCAAGATGTGGTGTCGTTTCCTAAATGCATTATTCACTTCTTCCCAATGTCAAATCCACAGACTGCTGCCCATAAATCAGCAGAGAGAACACACTGTCACTTGCACTATTCTGCGTGTTGAACATTAGCCCCTGGCTTTCAGCTATCAAGTTTCTGTAAAGTACCGAAGAGCTTTCCAAGTTATACTCGCTTATGTGCCAAAACAAAAGCAATAACTGAAGCTCCCAAGTAGGAAAGCAAACAGGGGAGACATATTAAAACGGCTCTATTTTTCATTATCCATATACCTATGTCTCCTTCACTGCTACAGGGCACCTACAACACATTACAAAAGTCCTTTCAACATTAAATTCATTTATTTTATTTTTTTACCAATACCAGGATGGTAAACAACATGGTATTATTATTATTATTGTTATTATTATCTCATCATGAATGTTGCCCTTTTAAAAGGACCATATTATTCCTTTCGCAGGTAAAATTGAAATCGAACATACAACTTTGTATTCTTTTCGTTTCTGTTATCTGGTGGGCACACTGGCATTATGCCACCGTATGGGCATTGATAGACGTGCAACATATCCCTCTGGTAATGGAAATGTAGTAGCGTGATATTCATCACTGTTGTCCTACATGCGTTAGTTAAGGATATTTATTTATAAAATGTTTTACCAGGGAGTAATACGTTGAGAGTTACCTCTCGTTTTCAAGTATGTCCTGGGCACAGAGTTATGGTGATATGTGGAGTGGGGATATAATACAATGGCCCAGACTTATCAGCCACCAGGTCCGGTTAGCACACCCGATCCAGCGTTAACTCCCATTGACATGAATTAGAGTTAACTCCACTTAGGTGCGCTAACCCATACTGACGCTTGTTGAATCTGGTCCACTAAGTGGTGTTAAGGGAGGAGTTGCATATGTGTGGTCCTGTATCATGGGATGACTCATTTCTACAATGTCCTACCTTCATATTTATTAATGTTTAATGCATCAGTCAGCTCTGAAATAACACACACAGCCCCTGCAAGCTCAGAACCCAACCCACCTCACCATATATATTTGTGTCCAGAGGAGTGCTACTGGGATTGTGACCTCGTGTATATAACAAAAGACAAAAATCCCCAGTGCTACATCCAATATGGCAAATTATTTCGTTAAATACTTATCCGTTTTTCTTCTCATAAGTGAGGCTCATTTAGCTCTGAACTAAGGCCGCTCTATAAACTTGAGTACAAGGTGTCAGCACGCTGGAAATGGGCACCTGCACAGACCCTAGACTTCAGAAAAGTCACACACCTTGTTTAATGAAGACACCGTCAAATGAGGACATTGCAGACAGAAAGTCTCATGTGTGGCTTTGATCACTTACGGTCCGGAGTCGACAATAACACTGCGTACTCGGTCAAAGCCTCGCTCCCCGAGGTTTGCGCACTCGTTCAGGAGTTCCATGTGCCGCCCCTGGAAGTTTTCCTGCTCAAAGATCACGATCTGTAGTGAGTGAAACAAATTCGTCCTGTTAGGCTTAAGGGATCATTCGATATTTTCTGAAGCAGCCGTTCAGGCCTTTTTTTTTTTTTTGACTCAAAAGCCCCGTTGACATCGATGGGGCTTTTCAGATGAAAACAGCCCGAATGGTAACTTCGGACCATATGGAATTACCGTCTTAGACTTCTTTATTTAGTTCTGGGATCTGGGTTTGTGTAAAAGGTCCATGGGGTTTTATGAGAGAATTTTATATATATATATATATAAATTTATATGTAATTTATATTTATATATATTTATATTTCCTCATAATAGTGATGTGTATTTGTTAACAATGCTTGAAGGATTGCTGCTAAGAAAAACAATACATTATTTCTTTTAGCAAAATCCTACGAGTGCCAGCCTTTTCTCTACTATTACATTTTACATATACAGTTGGTCCTCGCTTATCCGCCGGAATTCGTCCCGCAAACCGCCGTCGGATAACGGACCATCGGATAGCGGGTCCATGTTACTCCACGGCGGTGAGCGTCGGATAAGCAGTTCCGACGTCGGATAATGTGTCCAGCGGAAAGCAGACCATCAGATACTGAGGACCACCTGTATATATACTATATATATGTATATATATATATATATATATATATATATGTATATATATATATATATATATATATATATATATATATATATATATGAAGCAAAAGGTGACACTGTGTGCTCATTTGCATGTCATTTCCCAGAATCCCTTGCAGTGGAAGCACTGTATGCTGGGAGATAATGGTTGAAAGGCCTGGTTGCAGACCTGTCTAAGACATACACACATAGATATATATATCTATATATATATATATATATATCTATATATATATATATATATATATATAGATATATATATATATATAAAACCTGAATTTTGGGAGAGGTTTTTAACGGTCTGCATCTCTTCCCTTTCATAATCTGTAACGATTATGTTATTACTGAGGTGAAATAAGCAAGAGGAACAATAACTTCTTCATTCAGAGACACATTTGAAACGGAAAAGAAAGAAACATTAATTGAAGGAAAAACACTTGACTGATATTTTTTTTAAAACAACCAAGGCCATTTTGGGGCTAAAATTCTTCATTGACTTAACTGAGGATTTTCTGCAGAAACAGGCCCTAGAAGCTACTTCAGATAATATAGAATAAGGCCCTAAAACTATTACTGCTGTTAGTTCTTCACGATCCTGAATGTAACTGCACTTTGCAAACACTCACGGATGGAGAAGCTTCAAGTGCGTTACATTGCAAAGGTTTTCAGTGCATTCTAGCAGAGAGGACGTTTATATAAAGACTAATTAATTGTGATTTGCTCTAAGCATAGACCTCTCTGACTCACTACATCTCTGCAACGTATTGTTCTGCCAATTATGTTTGCAACATACTCACAATTTAAAAATCGGATCCTTTTGTTGTGTAAAGTTTAAGACTCTCTAGTCTCAGGATGCACGTACATGGCAAGAAAGGTTGCCCAGACTGCAGTGTCTTACAGAAGCAATTCACCCTAAATAACCATCTTTTCTTTTTTTTTTACCGGACTGGAATCCTCCAGATCTTAGCCAGGTTATGTAAGTTACTGTATAATAATGCTCCCTACATCTACACTGCTGTGTTACCTGTACCATTATTGGCAATATAAAAAAATGCTTAAAGCAACCAACTCCTTGAGAAAGCGCTTGCAGCGTGAAACGCGTAGGATCGCCTGCACTTCCGTTTTTACCATTGGTAAATACATATGAATTTTTCACTCAAGTCCATCTCGGTGGCGCACTGTTTTTCGACATTTCTACGTTCCTTATTGGCAATAGAACAAATCAGACGTGAATTCGCTTTCAATCCTGTAGGACTTGGTGATGCATTTTAATGTATTGGGACTTACTGTACAAACTTAACCATTAAATTCCAGGAGAATGTGTGGCATGAGATGTATTGTGATATCTAGTGCAAACTTCACTGTCACATTCTAGGGGAAATCTGGGCAGTTAAAATGTGGAATTCATCACCCATGGAGACTGTGATGGCAGATACAATAGATATGTTAAAAAAAAAGGTTGGACATGTTTTTAGAAAGGAAAGGTATACGGGGATATACCAAATAAGTAAAAATGGGAAGGATGTTGATTCAGGGATACATCTGATGTCCAATATTGGTGTCAGGAAGGAATTTATTTTTCCCTTATGAGACATCATGGGGTAGGATAAGTATCAGTCGTCTAAATTTAACATAGGTCGAACTAGATGGATTTAAGTCTTTTTTTCAACCTCATCTGCTATGTACCTGTGTAGCTATGTGTTATCTTACTGTATATTGTGCAATTATTATAATTGAGTCTGTGATACATCATTATATTTTTCAGTAAACAGCGGTACCATAATGGGTGCGGCACAAGTCACATATATATTGGAAACATTATACTGTAACAGAATCTTGTATAGCTCTCAATTAAATATAGTCATTCTGTCTCAACTAATTTAATCTCAGATGGACATTTCATATACAATATCATAAGAGACCACATACCATAAGTGTTCAGAAAGTTGGAACATCTAATTAAATGTGGATTTTACAAAGGATTCAATTAGAATCATTATAAAAACCATTGGAAATCATGTCAGATGTAATTGTTCAGCATAACATTCCCTCTACAGTTCACTGTGCTGAAAGTGGGAGGCTATGCAGCTGGGGCCAGGAAATGAATACTCCCTACTCTGAAGATGTGACCATTAGTACAGTGGAAGATGTACGTCAAATATTAATAAGGTACTCACCCTAAAGGATCCCACAGTGGGTTCTCCAGTTTTGCTGGGCTTGGTAGCAGGAACAGGAACTGGGATTGGGGTACCCTTCTCTTTAGTATCAGTGCCCTGACTGGCAGCAGCAGCAGCAGCAGCTTTGGCTGTCTGAGACATTTTGTGTATCTAAATTCTAAAATCTAAACAAAATAATAGAGTTAATGGACATGCAGAAATACATAGTATACACAATTAAACCCTTTGCAAAGCAATGCTTTGTAGGCTTCTCTGGCAGTGTAGTCATCAATATCCAATGTAATACTCTAACTAAAACATAAGCACCTACCATGAATATGTATTTAAAGCAATTAGTTCATAGACCATGTTGTTTTAGAAAAAATCAGCATGTAAAATTTGACTGCTACTGTACCAAATATATAAGAAGATATAGCTACAATATAAATAGCCAAGAGGTTCTGCCTCCCATATTTGAAATGATTTGCTTTAACCACACTTGACTATTAACGCGTGTGCAAGACATTATATACAATGACTAGGTAATCATTTGAGAACCATTAGAAGAAAGACTTACTCTACCTCTTGTCATCTTCTACGTCATACCAGAAAGGAGCACTTTGACCTTATGGAACTATGAGTATGTCTACATTGAGTCACTTCTCCCTTCCACCCCACCCCACCCCAAGACTTGGCCATGTGTTTGCCACTTCCGCTCTTACCTGAGGAGCTGTTTCTAGCTGGTGCTACCAGGCTTGTTGCTGGAGGTTCAGTGAGACCCAGAATATATACTCTGGCAAGGGCAGGCCCGGAATACTGGAGAACAATAGAACTCATGGCTCATCAGTGTCTGCTCAGGAAGCCCATAGTCATCACATATTCCAATAGATTCGGTCATCTGGAAACAGCTCCTATTTACAGCAGCTGAACCAAGCACTTTACATTGTAAGAAGCGGGCTACACATGTGGAACAGAAAACCCTGACATGATATTTTGGACCCTATAGAATTTTACGTTTGTAAACTTCGGAGTTCAGTAAACACTATGGGGCCCGAGAACTAAGATTTTATTTGCAAAAAGTGCGAAAATGTAACACGAACCTTCATAAACTGGGCATGTCCTGTGTAGGAAGACACCATCCATACATATGGCGCCTAATTTATTGTTGGAAATTATTTTTGACACGTTGAATACAGTACCTGAGTGATACAATTTAAATCAAAACAGAATTCTTTATATTTCTAATTTATAACTAGTGTTAGAAATATAAATGTCATATTATTTATAATAGCCATACTGGGAAAATAATACATTTTGTTAAACCTATACAACGCAAATGTAATTTCCCTTTTTTTTGGAGCACCGAAACATTCTTTTTTTTTTTTAACTACAAACCATTAACATCTGTATGCCAAGCACCATTCATTTCTGCGCGTCAAGAAAAACCATAAAAGTATATATTTTAAAAATGTTTATTATGGTTTGTTTTGTGATTTTCAGAAAAAAATTAAAGTACATCACAATATTCGTAATTGAAAATAATTAGGCACACAAGAGGGGAGGAGATACTGGAAGGACAATTACAGGAATGTTACAGACAGTCCCTGCCCAGATGATCTTACAATCTATGTTTTTGGTGCCTTAGATAAACTGACTTGCCCAAGGTCTCAAGGAGCTAAAACTGGGAATTGAACCAGGCTCCCTTTAATCAAACCCAGTGTTATTGTTATTGTGAGTGTCTTTACTCACTGAACCACTCCATCTCCTTGGAAGAACCCAGGAGCCGAAACACCCATACACCGACTGGTGAAATCAGTGAGGTACAGATGTAGCAAGACTCCCTGTCCTCTCCACCGTGGACGAACAAGCAAAAGCCTGCGGCACCGGGGACAGTGTCTGCTGCGATGGAGCTGCTGGGGGCCCATGCTTCTGAATGGGGCCCAGCACAACATTAATCCTTCAATGCCACGACCATCGCGTTCCCTTGACGGTGCGTAGCAGCTGCACCGAAGACAGAAACTCTGGCTACATTTGTATTGTATTGTATTGTATGTCTTTATTTATATAGCGCCAAAAGTGTACTCAGCGCTTCACAAAGAATACAGTATAGGGAATTAAAATGATACAATAAGTGCAGCAAAATCAGACAATAGGAAAGGAAATCCCTGCCTGAAGAGCTTACAATCTAAGAGGTATGGTGGGAGACTTACAGAGACAGCAGGTGAGGGAATAAGTGCTGTGTATGGCAGTGCTTGGCCACAATGGGTGGTAGGAGTGGCTGAGTGTGGGACAGTAACCATGAGTGCAGGCTGTTGGGATGCTTAACTTGTGGGGTGAGTTTTAAGGTTAGTCAGTATTAAATCAGAAGGAAGAAGATGGCAGGCTGCATGGGTGATATCAGGTGTGTCTTGGTTCATGCTTAGGGTAGATCCCCAGCAGCAGGAAGGAGTAGATAGAGGGTGTGAATAGAGGATTTGTGTGGGTGCTTTTTATTGAGGGGTAAAGAAGTTGTTGGGAGATAGGTGTATAAATAATGGTGCAGTGGGGAGTGGGGAAGTTGGAGAGAACAGAGACGTTCACAAAATAGTGAGGAAACAGTAAGCAAAAAAAGCAATAGGAAGGGCATAGTGAGATGCAGGAGGAGACAGTCCAGGTATTCGAGGATAGGAAGAGTACAAACAATCAGTATTTAGAAAATCAAGTTCTCACAGATGCAGAGTTGTTGTTGTGCAGAGTCCAGATTTTCCTCCAATTTCAACTCCAAAATGAACTCCAGACACTTTCAATGTTACACTTTAAAATGTTGCACAGCCATATGGCTCACAGCCAAAAGAGCCTGCCTTATATAGTTAAACACATTCAATTGACTAACAATTAAGGGAGGGGTCGGCCTATTCAGCTCATGCCAGGTAGATGTTAATTTGATTAAAGTTCCTTCAGTTGTTAGATAGAAATCAAACCAGTCATACCAGGTAGATGTTAACTCTTGCTACATCTGTAAGGCCGCGCCTATAGTGCCGTCGATGGCGACGGCGACACGACGGGTGACGTCACCCGTCGCCACCGGCGAAAGTTATATTTCGCCGGGCGGCGGCGGCGCGGGTTTCCGGCCATTTGATTGGTTCAAGGGCCGTCACATGAGGCGACAGCCCTTGAAAAATCAAATTTTGCCGGCTACCAGTTTTCGCGACGTCGCTCCGTCATAATATAAAAAATACAAAGCAGCAGCTTGGACGGCTGCTTTGAGGTGAACCAGTTGGTGGTCTGTAATGTTAATAGACCCAGGGCTAGATTGCTAAAAGTTGGAAATAACACGTTGTATATACATGAATAGCAATCTTCCTCACTGTCACTATGTGATAGGAGACCATCCCTACTGCTGTCTCCACTAGTGTGGCAGTAATGAGATACTTTGTATGACTAGAGTGGTAAATTCAAAGTTACTTCCTGAAAAGAAAGGCTTTGGACATAGGACAGGCGCGTGACCGAGCGCGTAATGTCACGCACGCCTGTGCTTGCCGAGATCCGTGGCCTGCAGGTTTGCTCGATGGGGGGGCGTGGTGAGGGCGTGCCGGGGGTGTGGCCGCGATGTCACGTGAACGGTTTGTCCTCATTGGCTGGACCGCGCACACGACCGGGCCGTCGCGCAGCAAATACAAACATGTTTGTCTCCTCTGCTTTTGGTCGCGCTGTCTCTCACATGCACGCGCTAGCGCGCGCTCACTACATGCATGCGCATTGGAGTACTACTGTTGTGTCTGCTGCACTATGGCCGCGGCCTAATGCTGGGTGTGGCACGTGCAAGCTGGGGTAGATGTGTATTAAAAAAAGTGCCTCTTAAGTTTATTAAAAAACATAAACCATAAAATGCGGAGTGTAAGATCCGTATGGGATTCTTAATACAGTATGTTTGTATCTGTATGAGTGAGAAACTGGTCAAGAGAGGACCTACACAGTGCTAGGTCCATATCAGACTCATTCATATACAGTATTGTCAGGAGCTACTGTAAATAACAACCTAACAAACAGCCCGTTAGATCAGCATTCGTGACTGGTAAATGTGTACTGACGATATATGTACGAGAGTCTGATATGTAGCGTACCTAAGTCTAAGGCTGAGTCCCCAGTGGCTGCGCACGTTACTGCATAGGCGGCGCGAACAGGATACAGCTCTCTATGGGGCTGGGCCCAGTAGCTTAGATAGAAAGACACCCTAGCGCATGAAACCTAGGTAATAGTAAAACCTTACGTTTTAGTTGTATTGTAAGTGGTACCGAGGTTCCTAAAATTTTTAAAAATATGCAGTTTGAATCATAAAAATGTTTTAATATAAAAATTATACACAATTATACAAGAAACACTACCGACAAAAACCGAACCTTGGTCCAGTATACCCAAAACCCTGTTCAAGCTTGAACAAAAAACCTTTAAAAAAATGTAACACATAAAACTTACACAACCAACAAACAAAGCAATCAAATGTACACAAATGTGAGAGAGAGAGAGAGAGAGGGGGAGAGAGAGAGAGGGGGAGAGAGAGAGAGGGGGAGAGAGAGAGAGGGGGAGAGAGAGAGAGGGGGAGAGAGAGAGGGGGAGAGAGAGAGAGGGGGAGAGAGAGAGAGGGGGAGAGAGAGAGAGGGGGAGAGAGAGAGAGGGGGAGAGAGAGAGAGGGGGAGAGAGGGAGAGGGGGAGAGAGAGAGGGGGAGAGAGAGAGAGGGGGAGAGAGGGAGAGGGGGAGAGAGGGAGAGGGGGAGAGAGGGGGAGAGAGGGGGAGAGAGAGGGAGAGGGGGAGAGAGGGGGAGAGAGGGGGAGAGAGGGGGAGAGAGGGGGAGAGAGGGGGAGAGAGGGGGAGAGAGGGGGAGAGAGGGGGAGAGAGGGGGAGAGAGGGGGAGAGAGGGGGAGAGAGAGAGATAGCTCCCGGTCCTCGCATATACCCGGTGCTGCACTGATGCCTGTTAATCTTTCTCCGCAACCTTGCACAGCAATTCTTTCCATTGTTTTCCAAGTAGACCTGGCCAGGGAGATTTCCATTCCCCTCGGCACTCCGATCTCGGCTGCTGTATTCCTCGCACTTGTCCGGTACGGGGATGATGTTGCTCCTCCGGTTCTCAGCTTCACCCGTCGGCTCCCCCGGCTGTGTGTGCTGTTTCAGACACCGATCTCTCCGGTGATGCTGTTAGATGTGAGGAACTTTCGTCCTTGCTGTGGCTTCTGACACCTCTGATCGCACACAGCTACACAGGTGGACTACGGGTCCTCACAAGGTTTCAAGTGTCTCTCCTTAATCCCCCTACGCGTTTCACCAGTCTCTAGGCTGCGCCCTGACGAAGCTGCAGCAAGGACGAAAGTCGACCTGTGTGGCTGAAAAAGTAAAAATCCTTTGACTACTGGTGATCGTGACTGCTCCGTCGCTCTGCAGCGCCGTCACGGTCGCGTCCACTATGGGCACCGTGCATGTGCTTGCTACGGTGCTGTGTGCCGTCGCTGTAGCCAGTACTATTAGGCTGACGCAAGAGTTCCTTTCCGTACCCGTTTCCCCTTAATTATGCACTATCAGCTAATTATATTTCTCTGTTCACTAATGAAGCATTCATAATTACTTCACGAACAAATAACTAAACACCAAATTACTTGCAGATTCGAGGTATGTTAAAGTCTAAAAAAAGATATATTATAAATACGTATACTTTGCATTTTTTAAAAAAAAGGTGTCAGCCTGCTACATTTAACCTTGATGACGCAACAAGGGTGTTATAAAATGAACAGAGGCCATGTTTAATAACTACAATATTACGTTTTCACAATACAGGCGGTCCTCGGTTATCCAACGGAACCCGTTCTGGAAGTAGCGCTGGATAGTGAAACCGTTGTAAAGTGAGTCCCATGTTAATCAATGGCGGTGAGCGTCGGATAACACAACCCGGCGTCGAAAAATGGCCCATAGGGTTGCGTTGGATGTGCCATTCATTGTAAAGTGAAACGTTGGATAGCGAGGACTGCCTGTATAGTAGGGCTTCCCAATGATGTATATTACTGGGATTTTATATGCCTTTACTATATCTATAAAACCAATCAATTCATATTATACACACATATAAGTGGTGACAGATACACCGTTTTATATTACCTTTCTAAGGATCTTTCAACTGGATGTCAATTGTATGTATGTATATTTTTATTTATATAGCGCCATGCAGGTAGTAAAACACGTGACAAAATAATATAACATATAGTGAGAATAAGTGCTTCAGACATGAGAGTAACAATAGGAAAAGGATTCCCTGCCTCAAAGTGCTTACAATCTAATTGTTTACAATGTATTCAAGTAAACTTTGAAAGCTGTGTTTATTTAGTTAGTTATGTTATAGCTCCTTTGGATCACGAGTCAAACGTAAGAAACTGCTTTCAAAAACCATTAACCTTTACAGTGGACTAATGACCTCTGACCGCTCCAAGAGAGCCCCCTTCACTTCGGTTTCTGGCGTCCGGGGGCCTGGTTGTGTCATGTGACTCCTGGAGTGATCACATGACCCAGAAATGTAGTCTGGCTGACTCTGGACACAGTCCACAAATGGAAGGCGTCCCACAGACCAAAGGCTAGCTGGCGGCGGCCTGTGTGCAGCAAGTGGACGTCCAAATGATGGAAGAGCAGAAACTCCAAAAGGACTAGCGATGAGCCAGAAGTGACAGTCTCTGCTACCCAGAATTCCCTACGCGTTTCACACAACAGCGGTGCTTCGTCAGGGAAACCAGGCACAAACAGCTTAAGTAGATATTTACAGGGACATTTCAAACAGTGTCTTTTACCCTATTTGAAGGAAGTATGCACATATTTTTCCCCTTATGGATCAACTTGCATTTTAGGCAGTATCAATGCACAGATATACAGTACTATCCAACTAACCCCAGGTCAGTGTGATAATGATCCAGTCCTTGTTTTGTATTCCCTCAGCTTGTCTGGTAGCATATAGTGATATTAAAAAACAAAATGTCATTACAAATGGCGGTTTTCGCCTAATGTGACTCAAACCGCGGCACAATTACAGTATAGTGCGCAATACACAGCACATAGGATTGTTACAAACACAGTCCCTGCCCTGGATAAGCTTATAATCTGTGTTTTTTGTGCCTGAGGCACAGGGAGATAAAGTGACTTGCCCAAGGTCACAAGGAGCTGACACCGGGAATTGAAGCAGGCTCCCCTTGTTGTTTTCAGAGCCAGTGTCTTTACACACTGAGCCGCTCCTTCAGTCTAGTTAGTCTTTCCGCGGACAGTCTGGCCTGGATCATTATGACGCTATTGATCTGACGTTAGACAGCACATTGTAATGTAATATCAACTTCTGATAAAAAAACATAAAAAAAAGAATCTCAGAAGAACTATATTGTCAACATGACATTTGTTCACATCATTGTGCAGCTTCCATGTGACCAGTGCCCCTGACAAACAAGAGCTGTTCTCAGATGTAGCACATCAGCACATCACATGTAGCACATCAGTGTTAAGAGAATGTTAACGGCAGCTAATGTGACTGTAAAACAGAGTGTTTGTCAGTGATGGAACACTTCTCGTACACACTAAGCTATCAAGTGAGACTCCATCAATTTTTATGGCAAAAAATAATAACATATATATCATCATCATCATCATCATACCTTGTCGGTCCACCCTTGGATGAAGGATACTGCGGTTTCAAGTCTCTTTTTTTACTCCAATAAATGTTCTGATTTCATTCTCCCATCTTACTTTTGGTCGTCATTTTGGCCTTTTGATCCAGTTGAGTCTCATCCATGTCCAAATCGATGGTCCGTTCTTCTTGAGATTTGTTCGGCCCGCCACAATTTTAATTTCTTCCCCCTTGTGATGTCAACCACCTACACGGATTTTTCGACACCCACCGGGATGTTTTAGATATGTAAGTGTGTATTATTACTATTGTTTTAATAAATACTACTAGGTTTACTTTCAACATCCTCCCTCTCTTCATTCTACTATTTCTCTGGGGGACTATCCTGCAACTCTATATGAGGAAGAGCCAGACTAAAGAACAAGCAGAGGCCCGGCCAGGCAGAAGGAGTAAGAAAAGAAACCCTTGAAGACTCCATACTCACACAGGGCTGTGTGAGTAATTTTACTATATACTGTATGCTTTCACCATCCACCCCTGTGTAGACTACATCACAGTAAGTGCCTTGACTGCGGTTCATTTTTTAACCCTTGTGCATGACTGAGGTGTTAGGTAAGTTTGGCTACACTGTTAACCATTCTGCCATTTTATTTTATTTATTTTAATGATATCTGCATTCATCTGTTGATCTGCGCTCCCCTTGTTTTCTTCCCCCACTCTATAGCGTGAGAAAGGGCCTCCCACAAGTGTAAAATTGCGTGAAACCCTTCCTTCGCCTCTGGAGCAGGGGATCAAGCATCAGCCGTTGGCGAGGTTAATGGCATTGGGGAGTGGCATAATGATGTTGAGGGGGAGGTTTATGCCAAGGTGGGGTAGGGTAATGGCATTGGGGTGGAGTTATGTCATACATGGGTTGAGTTATGACAAGCAGGGTCAGTGTTATGATAAGTGGGGCAGGGTTGGGATTCTGTTTTAGGGTTTCCTGGCAGAGTGAGATTTTCCTCAAGCTGCGTGAGACAGTGAAACAAAGACAGGCAAAGTGTGTGAGACTCGTCATGGCTTGACCTTCAACCCCATTATGAGTATAGGGGGCACACGGGTCAGCACAGAGCAAGGCATATCAAGCTCCTCTGACTGTTGTTCCACACAATGATAAGTAATTAACTAAGCTGGTGATCGATCGGCGAAAATTCGACCCAGGGGTTCACTAAATGTCTGACAGTGCAGCAGAAGAGGACCAAAGATGCAGAGTTCTGTGGGGAAGATCATGTGACCAGGCAGTCACTAGATACAATTGGTGCACTGCTAGAGAAAGCAGGGTTCAAAAAGGGGTGTTACAGAGCCTGTTTCAGAAGAGGAATGGGATGTGACTTTGTAAAGGATTGCTATAGAAACAAAAAAAGCTTGTTACATTATAAACAACAAAAAATAAAAGAAGCACATGGAGGGACACTATTAGTAAAAATAATGTGTTACTTTATATAAAAAATACACTTGACAACACTTACATAAAAATGTATGTTCCAATCGTCCCAATAGGACTCAGTTGTTCACTGGACCTCGGTTCCAGCCAATGTTAATGGGCACTCATCCACTCAAGGGAAAAGCAGAGAGAAGGGGAACACAGCGTCCAGGGAGAGTCCTATGCAGAGAGCTTGCAGATCAGCTGTAGAAGCCATCCATGATGTTCTCGCTAGGGGGGCGTTGACTCCAGATGTCCATCGTCATGGTGTCTTACGTCATCCGTCATGGAACTCCAACTCAATAGCTCATAAGAACCTCGTAAGACCCCGTGATGACGGACACCTGGAGTCAACGCCCCCCTAGCGAGAACATCATAGCCGACTTCTACAACTATATGTTGGTGCCCTACAAATAAAAGAAATATTAATAATAAAATGAGACCTTTTGAGACCTCACAGAACTCTTTTTATTTGCACCAATAACTATAGACTCATGAAGATCATGTGCACAGTTTAAGTACATCTGTCAAGAACTCCATTGAAAGTTTCTCACACCGGGCAGTATATGGGGGATAAGAGAGTCGTTATAAATAGAAAATTAGTGCACAGTGTGAAGAGGAAAAACAGGAGGGAGCCAAATGACTAGGAACTGCATGCACTAATACAATCCAAGATGCACAGTGTCAAATATAATGGTTCTGTACCTTCCTTATAAACAAACATTCCATTAAACTGAAATGTGGTGTAGCCCCCTCTTGGACTAGTTTCTGTAAAGGTTTACTGGCCTTAAGGGGTTAACTGTGTGGGCTCACTAAGGTTACTCTCCTCCCCAACCATGTGATGTATGATGTAGATGTAAGGGTATAGATAGCCGCCCGTTATGTTCTAGAAGCAGGTTCTTCAGAGTTCTGACTGGGGTCCTCACAGTGAGTCCTGTACATTGGTTTGTGTGTTTAGGAATATGTAGATGTGTGGTGTCATCCTTTTTTGTTATCCAGTTAGTAACGTGCCTTGTCTAAGTTAGCACCCATGAAAAGGAATGGGAAACCCAAGTTTGTAGAATAGAAATGCCAATTGTCCTGGTCTCATCAGGTTGCCCCTACTGCAGCCTGACCGCCACTGTCCTCATAGGGTTGATCACTTTGAACCTTCTCATCTGGCAGGTTCTTATTGAATCCTAACCTCCCGGCAAGCCGTTTCCACTCCCTCCTTTTAGAGAGCAACTACATCATGCATCTCCCCATAGGAATGGGAACTACCAGGGGGTGAAGTCTTCAGATGTTATCATTTGGCACAAGTTTTTGTCAAGGTACAACATATATCTACACATGTGAAGTGTTTTAGATGCCTGTCAATAAAGCACCTTTTTGTTTTATAGACGTTCCTGGCGCCCATTTTCCCCTATGCTTTCACCCACGTCCAGCCTGCGCCTACCCAACACCATGTGAAGATCCTGAGAGACTGGGCAATGATATTGTTGTTACGTAACATGATATGAACTCCTTCAGAGACAGGTAAGGAGGGTTATACTTGTAATCCATCATTTCTGCTGCTTGCCTAAAGAAAGTGTATTTTGATTCTATCATATTTATTTTCATTGGTAAAAGAGGTGTACATTACTTAAGTATCTATACATGAATTAACTCTATCCCAATACACATAAAGGAATCTCAGGTACACCCAGCAAGAGTTAATAATATTGGGAGCTAGGTATATAGCAAGAGAGAGATGAGCTTTGGCCTAAGATACACTATTTTCAATTTTTCTGTAATTCTACACAAGCTATTGCAAGTAAGTCAGTATATACTGTATTCTGTATTTAGGGCCATATTTACTAAACAGTGTTTTTCCATAAGACACCTTCTCTTGCACCAGGAGACACCTTATGGCAAATTCACTTGAATAGACTTGAAAGTGTCTTCAGGCGCCAGGAGCTATGTTATGGAGTAGTACAACTTGGTTAATATGGGCCTTATTAGAACTACTGTAGCTATCTTTCTACCCCATTTGTATCTAAAGCCCTCTCCCGCCTTAAACCTTTCTCACTTACTGCCCCACACCTCTGGAATGCCCTGCCCCTCAGTACCTGACTAGCACCCTCTCTATCACCTTTAAGACCCACCTTAAGACACACTTGCTTAAAGAGGCATATGAGTAGCACAGTGGATAATCCTGGACACATGATACATAAAGCTTGGCCCTATGCAGACGCACTTACCAGAACACCCTTCCACTGTCTCTGTACGTTCTCCCTACCTACTAATTAGACTGTAAGCTCCTCTGGGCAGGGACTCCTCTTCCTTAATGTTACTTTTATGTCTGAAGCACTTATTCCCATGACCTGTTATTTATATTATCTGTTATTTATTTGATTACCCCATGTATTACTACTGTGAAGCGCTATGTATATTAATGGCGCTATATAAATAAAGACATACAATACAATACAGTCTTTAGTTAGTGAGAAACTTATTACTTGTATAAAACTGCTATCCAGACTTAATAGAACAAGAGTTTGCATTAAGAAAATCTCTATTAATACTGAGCGTGTAGGCAGCTAATTAACAACAGTCTACAACAACGCTAATTAACTTTACACCAAACATCAAAATAGACACTCACTTGTTAGCCTAAAAGACTTTCAGCACTAATTAACAGCACAAGTATGCAAGGCGTTGTAATTATGCAAAGCGCTGTCATGCTGAGTATTCAGGGATATGTGAATTCATCAATTAATTGTATTGGCTTTGCAGGTTGTAAAACCCAAAGTACCAGTCTGGATGAAGGTCTCACAAATCTAACACATCATTGGGAATTAACATGGATCACTAAATGCAGACTAACAAGTGATATAACTGAAACACAGGGAAAATTCAAAGACAAGGGAGGTGAAAATATAGGAAAATAAATGTTTAGTGTTTGGCAATAGCAATTTAAGTTGACCCCTTAAACAAATCTAATCATGCAGAGAAAAACGAGTCGAGGAAGGCAGGAGGAGAGTTAGGAAGAGGTGTAGAATGTGAGGATACAGAGGGGATGTCTTGGCGAATAGAATCCACCTTAGTCTTGAAATAGTCAACAAAGTCCTGAGGTGAATTAGAGGAAGAAAGACCGGTAACAGACAGAGAAGAGTCTGCATGGGTTAGATTTGTGTGTGTTAATTAGCGATGAAAAGTAGGTTTGTTTAGCCTGGGAGAGGACAGAGTTGAAACAGGCTAAGATACATTTGTAGTGAAGGAAGCATACGAGAGTATGAGATTTCCTCCAGAGGCGTTCAGTGAATGCAGCATGCGTGTGTGGCAACTTAGCCTGGGTCTGGGGTAAGAAGGGCGAAAATGACAGAGAAAAAAGGGGCATGTAGATCAAAAGAAGAGGTTAGGGCAGAGTTGTAGTTCCTGACCAGTTTGTCAGTTTGTCGCGGAGATACAGGTATATTTCCGTACAAAGGTTCAGCTGCACTAGATGTCTGCAACTCAGTATGATGTCACGTGCCACATATATAGCCTAACAGGTACAAAACCCTGATCTGTCTCTCTGTATGCCAGAACAGCAGGGCTCCTGGATGTCCGCGTACTGAGATGGAGGAATAGTGGCCTCACGTCACCAAAAGAACCTACGCATTTCACAGTTTTTTCTGCTTCCTCTATTCTGGCATATAGAGAGACAGACCAGGGAAGCCGTGCAGAGGATGTGCAGGTGACGAGACCAGAGCTAGGATGGAGTGCTCCTTAAGCCACTCACTGCGACATACCAATGGGGAGAGTGTGAGTGTAATCCTTTCCCCTCTGTGTTGTTTGTTAATTCAAAGTAAAACCGTTAATCCACCATTTGCATGTCTGCATATGTTTTCTCCGTATGAGGTTCTGTAATGGTTTATTACTCCATCCTTATCCTGCCCAACGGAAGAACTTGTTGTGTGAAACCAGTGCATATTTGACCTCCAGTAACTATTGCACAGGGTTTATTTTCACATAATTTCACATACCGTTCACTATTCACCCAGATTGCGCCGTTGATACCCATTGCTTGCACCTTCTATTATTGCGGTTGGGAAACCGCAGGTATCCGGCAGCACCTGGTTTATGAGCACTGAATCATTTTTAAGTGTATCCCATTGGTTTATTCCTCTGATTTTCACTGATCATTTATCACAACACTTTATTTTGTATATGGGTTTGCGCTTTTTTGTGTTTAGCACAACACCCAATGGCTGACTTGCTTAGACAAATTGTGGATGGCGGAAAGGAGACGGCGGAGGAGACGGCACCCCAGGACAGCGAGGAGGGAGAGGGTGGTTGTTATAGGAAGGGTGGTGTTGATGGAGGCTAAGAGTAGGGTCCAGACAGGTTTGGGAGGGGTGGGGGGTGTATGTAGGGGTCACACAGTTGATGGGCGTGATGTAGGGGTAACACAGGTGATGGGGAGATATAGGAGGCACACCGGTGATGGGGGTGACGTGTAGGGGGCGATGGGGGTGAGGTGTAAGGGACGATGCGGGAGCAGTCGGAAATTCTGAAACGGAAGAACAAAGTAGTAGCAGACTTGAAGAACAGAGATTGAGACAAGAAGCAGTTCAACTATTGTTAGAAATGGAAAATATATATATTTTTTAACTCTCCCTACTTTGGACAACGCCCCCCCCCCCCTCCTCTCTGGGCGACACCGGGTAATTCCGCTAGTTGAAAATATGTTCAAATGAATAGATCTGAAATCTTCCTGAGCAAGGTGAGTAGAACTTTACAGCATACTTAATAGGGGTAGAAGACAGAAGAGCAGTGTAACAGGGATTTATCACTGTTTGAGATAAACTACCTTTTAAATCCAGCAGTGTGCTGGTTAATTGCACACAGCTAATCAACCAGACTCTAACTGGCTGATTAGGACTCTTGGAAAAAGCCTGATGTGAGAAACAGGAGAGAGATTCCTTAGCTCACAATTGGGCTGACACAGGAAAGCAGAGAAGCCTGCACACAGACACTGTCTTGAGCACAAAGGCTGTGCTGAGATCAAGACACCCAGAGACCTATATTTCCTGGACACAGAGGACACAGGAACCTGCCAGAGACTGACACGGAGGGCCACCTGCTTAAGGTACTTCCTGAGACTTTGGGGTGATAGGCAGGTAATGGGAATATCCCTCCAGTCCTGCAGATAGAGTCTGGGGAAGTAAGTTCGCCCTTACAAAGGGATAGGGGTTTGATATTTTGTTGTTTTTGTATATTTCGCCTGGATAAAGGAACAGACTGAATAAAGCCAAGATATAATTTCATCCAAATCGGTCTCCATTATATAAACCTCTGCACACATCTCTTACAGGTGTATAGATCTTTTAATGGGAAATACCATTTCATGATAAACCACAATGTCAAAAGCAGTGCTGCTTTGGTTGTGTTATTGCGGTTCACATAAACCATATAGAAATGAAAGTATTCTTGTTCAATCATAGCTCCCTGAATTACAGCTCTTGGGAGCAGGGACTTCCTTCTCAATGTCTCAGGTTTGTCCTAATACTTTGTATTTGAACAGTTGTTTTCAGTAACACGGTTAATAATTACACTGGAAAGATGCTTCCCTGTACTGCTGAACATTTCAATCCCATTCATTTTAATGCTTAACTACTCTCCGGCGCCAGGGGTGGGGCTTCACATTATATGGAATAGGGACCTAAACGGAATGCTTAGCTTTACGTTGCAGTACAGTACACCCATCTGCATTGCCAACACCTACCGAGTTAAAAGGGATTCTGAGTTTGAAATGGAATAGAGCACCCGCTGGGAGAGGCGATGTATCATGTCAACATGGAAAATATATTCCCTGTGAAATGTGGTTCATTATGTGAAGTGAAATTGTTAAAACAAAGACCCCTGCAGTCTTCTCCATTGCAGAAGAACTCCTCAAAAGCTCTCACTCACTGCAGCCACATCTATTTTTTTTTTATTTAAATGGCTCATTAATTTTGCATTATATTATTTTTATAACTCCATCTTTCCCTTCGGTCGTTTCATATTCTAGAGGTTTTTTTTTTTTTTTATGCTTCATCAATTAATAATGTCTTCCAAGCTGAAGTGACGTCTGTGGAGAGAGCTGGAAACCATTTGTAGACTGATATCTCTGGGAGGATGATGTATCGATATGTCAGTGAAGGCTCTGAGATCAATCCAGTGAATGGGTCTCAGGTTTCCCTGACATGGACAAGCTGTTTCACTGAATATTGATAAAAGGAACTTCCAGAAGAAATGCTAGCTAAAAGTAACACATATAACAATAATAGTTTTTTCTTGTGTAGCTCTGACAGTGCACCAATAATATTTTGCAGGCATGAGTCCCTGCCCTGCAGAGCTTACAATCGATTTTTTTGGTGCCTGGGGCACAGGGCTACAAGATGACTTGCCCAAGGTCACAAGGAGTTGACATCGGGATTTAAAAAAGGCTTAGGGTGACCATATTTGTCCCGATAAAAGAATGAAAAAAATGTCACGCACGCGCGATCGGACACTTACCGACTGTGCATGCGCATGAGTGACTAGCAGCAAATGCTGATTGTGCATCTGCACGACCAGCCAGCAAGTGCCGATCACACATGCACGGCCAATAGGATACAAAACCAGGACAACACCCCAAAAAGTCGGGACAGAGCCCTAAAAACCGGGACAGTCCCGACTAATCCGGGACATCTAGTCACATGAACCGGCCTCCACTGCTTCACACTTAGTGTCAGACAGAGCCTTGACTAACTGAGCCGCTCCTTTTTATATATAACTTCCTTCTACGTGCGCTCTTGTGCTCTTGCGCTCTTTCTAAAAAAAAACATTTGCTCTGGGTTTTGTTTATACGTCAGATGCAGATCATTATACAGAGAGGTTTATTCCACCTCATAGCCTGTGGTATTTTTGACAGAAGAGAATAGACAAAATGATGAGATCAGACACACAGTTTGATACTGTACATCACATCACATGTAGATGACTTGTCGACTCCTTAACTCTTCCAGCCAACACTCCCCAAATCACACTTAACACACCTGGGGCATAATCGGTTGCTATTATTATGATTTCAATGGATTTTAAAATGCACAATCACGTTCCTCAGAGCAGACTGTAGCAAAAAAATATCCATTTACAATTGGTAATGGGAACACAAAAGTTCAAAGGTGTAAATTACCTAGTTACAGCGATGTTGAGAATGACTTGGGTCAAAATGCCCTCTTGGTCGTTCCAATTATGTAAAAAGGTGGCATTGCTGCTCATTTACCTAATTTTTTCCCCCTTAAAAATTATTGCGTCGTTTTAGATTAAATAAATATGCCCTCCACATTTATTTTCCTCCCGGATAATTTGGTCACGTTGCCTGTTCATGTTAACATTTATTAGGAAGACCCACACACATACATAGTAGTTAGTAGATTTTTATATTTGGGTCAGAAGTACTGGATCCGGATATTATTCACTTGAATAGTCCATAAGGCATCTTAAAGAATAGCACCTCATAGTAAATATGAACCACTGTCTTATATTTATGTAGCCCTGTGTAAAATTGGATTACATGCCTTCCTCATTCTGTGCTGCAATTCCTGTTAAGAGGGCAGGTTTGCCAGAAGTGATCATGGAGGTTTGCCCTCAACCCCCTTGTGATGTGTAAGGTGTAGCAAAGGAAGTGACAGCATGCTCTGTGTCCACTGTTAGTGACACAGGGGTGGGTCTTCTGGAACCTATATATTACGCATCACTTCCTAAAGTTAGTAGTTCAAGAGTGTGTGAGATCAGATCCAGACAGTGCAAGTATCTGGTGCAGAGCTGTGAGTCTGTGCAACTCCAGGGGCAGAGTGACCAGCTGATTCCACACTGTGTCCAGGGCTCTGGCACAGCTGGTAGTCTCCCTTAGGGGAGAGGTGGCACAAATATACCTGGCTGATTAAAGAGTCAGGAGGGAACTTCCTAATGATGTGCAGCCACAAGATGTGCGGCTAAGTACCGGCCGATATGATGGGCAGTCTGCCATGCAACATGCAAATAAAGATGCCCTTGTTCAAGAGACCCTTCTTGCCTGAGACTGGAGTTATTCAGGAAGAAGATGCACCCAGGAGTTCTCTTCCAGAAACTCCTCCCTGCTATCGTGGGGATCTGGCAGGGATGGAGGCGCTGTACCAACTGTGAGTAGAACTCAGCACTACCTCATACGCCTGTCATGGTGAAATCCCCACTACCAACCAGCAGGAGACTCAGGAGTCCTGTGAGCCAGCAGGTGCACCACACTACACTGAGATGTAACTGGGGGCAGATTATGCACATAGGGGCCCATATGAGATTGGGTAGGCCTCTAACCATTACATTTATATGGAATTTATACAGTTAGACTAAACTCGAAACTGCTTTGCAGTTATACTCATCCACTCACGAAATGCGGTCCACAAAGGTCCCTATACCACTGAGGGTCAGATCCACAGAGCTCGATTAAAGTGAGGATTTATGACGTACTATTACTAAAACCAGTAACAGGCATTATTTCCAAAGGTTAACGCATAGCCGCAAATAATGTCCTAACTACATCTCATTAGCATAGACATGAGATCCCGTTATGTGATAGTATAACCCTGCATTATCTTCCAATAACAGGACCTTTATGATGTCTCTGTGTTACTCTGATCAGGACCCTAAAATAGATGTTTAACTCAACTTTGCGAAAGAGAGGAAGGGGGAAGAGGGAAATAACGCTACGTTAGTTACAGTAAATCAGACCTAACTGTAGAGTTACACCCATCCAGACCCTATACAAGCTTTATTTCAGGGTCTGGATGTGAGTTTGTCCTAACTAACGTAACGTTAAGTCCCTTGCATTAGCCTTGGTGGATTTGTGATATCAGGGGAAATGCCTCTTTTGCAGATAACCATAACTGGATATTACTTGAGTTGGTACTTTGTGAATTTCACCTGAGGAGGGGGGTGTGTGTACCCCCGAAACGTTGTCCTCTGGTCTCTTGTTAATAATAATAAATGATCTAAGTAGGATAATTTTTACATTTACAGTCTGCGGATAACCTCATTTTTTTTTATTACTTTGTGAATCCTATATGGGTCCTCACAAATATAAAAGGTCCTGCAACTTTCCAGCAGGGTAAATCCCAAGGCTGATAATTCAGCACAGGGAAGAAATAGAGTTACACAAGTACCAATTTGTGAATTACACAAGTACTAACCCAAGCACCGTTAGTGGATTCCGTAAACTGAAAACACTGCTGGCAAATATGTAAAATCAATGCAGCCAACATGAAATCCTATTAGGTGTATAGATGTTTTAATGGGAAATACCATTTCATGATAAACCACAATGTCAAAAGAAGTGCTGCTTTGGATGTGTTATTGTGGTTCACGTAAACCATATAGAAATGAAATTATTCATGTTCAAGAATAGATCCCTGAATTACTGCTCTTTGGAGCAGGGACTTCCTTTTCAATGTCTCAGGTTTGTCCTAATACACACACACACACACACACACACACACACACACACACACACACACACACACACACACACACACACACACACACACACACACACACACACACACACACACACACACACACACACACACACGAGGTGCGTCACTTGTGTCATAGGAGGAGTTGGGGGGGGGAGTTACATGGTGCACAGATTATAATGAGATGTATCACAGTCTGCATTTCTGCCCCAGTTTGCACATTGGGGAGAGTCAGTAGGAGGAGTTGGGGAGGAGTTACATGGTGCACAGATTATAATGAGATGCATCACATTCTGCATCTCTGCCCCGGCTTGCACCTTGGGGAGAGTCAGTAGGAGGAGTTGGGGAGGAGTTACATGGTGCACAGATTATAATGAGATGTATCACAGTCTGTGTCTCTCCCCCAGTTTTCACCTTGGGGAGTCAGTAGGAGGATTTGGGGAAGAGTTAGGCCGCGATTATAGTGGCCTCCAAAACAAATACCTGCATTCCGTGAATGGGCACATAGTGCACGTGACCATGCAGTGGCGCGACGGCGAGGCAGAATCCAGAAGAGACAAATTAATTTGTCTCTCCATGCGATGGCTGAGTGACATCAGCATCACATGGAGCGGTTCAGCCAATGATGGTGAACCGCTCACATGACGTCACTGGCCACGCCTCCCGATGTCTCCTGCTCTACTGTGCAGGTTTCGCTAGTGCGCACGGCGAGAGTGACGTAACAGCAGCCACTATAATCATGGCCTTACATGGTGCACAGATTATAATGAGATGTTTCACATTCTGTGCATGTCCCATTCTTTTTTCTTGCCGCTAAAATCTTCCATTTCTGAAGTGGTGTTACTCTAAAATTCTGCATCAGAGGTAAGAAACTGTTCTTCTGTATGTATGTATGTATGTATGTATGTCTTTATTTAAATAGCACCATGAATGTACATAGCGCTTCACAGCAGTAATACACGTGACAATCATATAACACTAACACTGATGGTGAGATTTATCCAACCACAAGATGCTCTCTCACCCTCTGTGCTCCGAGCTTGGCCACGACCCATTTACTTCCAGCAAAATGCTGCAAACCTTCTACCCACACTCCTCTGTAATTCAATGGTGATGCGATTCTAATAGGTTTGTGGTAAGAGCAACCGACCACATCAAACAGACAAGGAATTCCTCCATTGTTACATTGCTATTAAGTCATTGCAGTGATAGAAAGGTGCTTCTGTCTACAAGTTTGCCTTTAACCCTTTAGCTGCTTGAGGAGCCCATGTAGCAAAAGGAGCACATGTAGCAAAAGGGTTAAAGCTGCAGACCATGAGAAAATACTTCGAACCTCTCAGGCTGACGCTCGCTGTTGCATTGGTTACGAGTGACTGGGGAGGGGCTATCGTGCATGGTGCAGGGGCACGCACGCATCATGATGACGCCTGGGGCCTCGATTGGTGCGCATGCGCCTTTGCGCATTGCGCCGTTCCCGGCTCTGTGGGCATTCTCCCCATGCATTATGGTGAGCGTGCCAGGAGTTAGTTACTGCGCGGGCGCAAACCTCTCAGGCTGACGCTCGCTGTTGCATTGGTTACGAGTGACCGGGGCAGGTCTAGCGTGCACGGTGTGGGGGGGGGGGGGGGCGCACGTGTCATGATGACGCACTAGGTGTGGATGGGCGCACTATGAGGTGGATCCCAGGTATGTTTCATGATTGGTAAGATATTTTATTATTTGCCTTTAAATATACTGTTGACAGCTTGATATGTATACCTTGAGAAAGCGCTTTCTGGCGCGAAGCGCATTGGTGGGGCGACACCTATGCTATTTGTTTGTCCTATGACCAATAAATAATCTAATTTTTATGGAATACGCACTTTCATTTTTCTTAATTTTTTCCTAAAGTTTGGATGCTTTTGAGTAGTGCTCTGTTATCATCACTATTTTTCTATGATTCAGGGAACATAATGTCCGTTCGGGTTGTTGGTAACGTCACACCCTTATTTAACAAAGCTTTGTGGACCTGGGCCTACGGTCTATGATTTTAAACTGTATGCCTTCTATTCTGCACAGGCCTTCATCATTTCTGACCCATTATTGCCCTGGCATAAAGTAATTCGTTCTTATCTCATCTGCTAGACACCACTCTGTCCAAGTTTTTCAGTCAGCATAAATATGACCATTTTTTAAACCCAAGTCGAAAAGCCTGTGTGTCATGAAATAAAGCATTATATTTTTATTTAGATGGCCGTAAAGGGGTTAACCGACTTTAAGGATGTCCACCGTCTGAATGAAGATCATTGTAGGTCTACAGAGACGTTGGTTGACATTTTCTTGGGGCCTTCAGACACAAAATGCGTAAGAATCTCTTCTTGCTGCTGTGCTACGCTCACTCCAATTTTTGTTCCTAAGAATACATCTACTGTAGCACAAAATGTATCTGGATATTGTGTACGTTAAAATACTGCTGACATCCTTCTCCTGGCTTTCTATCAAACTCCGTAACACTTAGAAAATTATCCTCCTCACTTTTAAGACTATACCCTCTTTTGCTCCTTCTTACAGTACATCTCAGCCCGAATTTTTCACTATACACCTGCGTTCTACTTAAGGATGTCTTCTCTCTACCCCTTTTGTATCTAAAGCCCTCTGCCGCTTAAAAACCTGTATCACTCACTGCGCCACACCTCTGGAATGTCCTTCCCTTCAATATCCGACGGGCACCCTCTCTCTCCACCTTTAGGACCTTTCTTAAAACACACCTCTTTAACGACGCATATGGGTAGCTCCGCGTGCCGATACTATAAATCTCTGATCCACTGACCTTGACTCCTTGCAGACACACTTACAATAACGCTCTCCTACTGTTTCTGTAAGTTCTCCCTACTTATCACTTATATTGTAAGCTCTTCGGGGCAGGGACTACCTTTCCTATTGTTACTTTCATGTTTGAAGTGCTTACTCCCAGTTTGTGTTATAATATGTAAATTGTATTACTGCTGTGAAGGGCTATGTACAGTACCTGAAGCTATATAAATAAAGATATACCGACATCAGTACCCTTGTGCTAATATGCTATAGCTCTTAAGACATTTGTTGAAAAGCACTACAGGTAGGTTTTGATCTTTTAATAAACCCATGTTCATGTGTAATGCGGCAATATACTTCCTTCTCCCCCAAATTTACTCAATCTGCCACTACAGAAGAATATCAACAATCATATTCATGGTTGATTGCATTTGGAAGTTTTAATCTCATTTGTCAGAGGCACTTAGCACACCCGATTATTTCTGGATTCCTTAACATAAGGCATTGCGCAGAGATAGTTCATGGATTCTAGGACGGTATCAACTTGTTCCATCGGACTTATTGATGCGCCTGATTATCCCTGTGAGAGTAGCAACAAAGAATTTCTTAAATAAACACAGCTAAGATAGAATACCCATGAGTGTACGTGCATGTCTTATACAGTTCTCCCAAGCTTGCCTCATTCACCCCATTATCATATGGTGGCTAAACCACAAACAAGGATTCTGAGTAGTAACATATAAATGAGCAGGTTAAGGGGAGCTATGGTAGACACGCAGATACATTCATGGGTTCTCCGTGTTTGCTGCACATTGTACGTTGAGCGTGTTTGTCACTTTATTTCCCACCATCAGGGCTGCCATCCATGGGGAGACTGCTACGACACCTGTTTGCCCAGCTGAGAAAGGGGACCCTGACTTCTGGGGCCATCCGGAAAGGGTTCCATTGCGCCAGTGAACTTCCCCTCCTGAAAGGGCCTAGACAACAACAATAATAAATATAAGGTTTACATTAACACAGATTATATAGATATATTATATATACAATGTGCTGATATATATATATATACACTGTAAAGCAAAAGAACTAAGGAAAGCAGAAAAATGTAGTGTAGTAGATTGGGTGCAGGTTGGACGATCAGTGTCCACGAAAGCCAGATCAGTCAATAAACTGTATGGAAAAAGTAGTAAACAGCACTCCAGGTTAGAAAAAATAGAATATAATGAATTAGTGCAAGTACAAACAATCAACAGCAACGGTTCAGACCGCACGGGGTCCTTTCTCAGGCTCCTAATGCAGCACAGTGCAGATATTTACATGAGGACGAACAATCGCAACCAGCGTTACCACAGTACCATGGTCTGAGTGGGGTGGGTATCAGGTGTTCATAGAAGGGTAACATGATAATTAGTCTGTATGACTTGCACCCTGGTGATTTTGATGCTCCATCCGCCATCTTGACACATCATTTTTTTTATCTCAAAAGTTTTTAACAAATCTAATTGCACTATTTTAGCAATTTCTGAAAACAATGTACTGTACATATAAGGCCGAGTCCCCACTGGCGCTGAGCTCGCTGAGCGGGCGGCGCTTGGAGCAGTTACATGTATATATATATATATATATAATATATATATATATATATGCATGTTCCCGCGCGTGCAAATGCGCGGGCACAAACACTCGGCGCTCTTGTAAATAACATATTTAAACTTTCCCGCTTGCTCGATAGCCCACAATTGTGCCTCCTCCCCCCCGCTCGCGCGTCCGCAAGTTGCAGGACACCCGGCGCTCATGCTTTAAGCACGAACGCGCTCAGCGCCAGCGGGGACTCAGCCTACATTGTCTGTGGGTTATACATGTGCCTGTCATGTTTTTGCAAGGGGCGCCTGTATTAGAGTTCTCTCTCTCTCTCTCCCTCTCCCTCTCCCTCTCCCTCTCTCCCTCTCTCCCTCTCTCCCTCTCTCCCTCTCTCTCCTTGTGAGCACATTCACATGTCTTAGCCACTCAATATTTTATTAGTCCTAATTAATATTTAGTTATTTCATATATCACAATCTGTTTTTTCCCCACATACATTTAAAGCAGTTTATATAGCGGTATTTAGAAGCACATTCGCCGTCAGCGGCAAAATCTGCTTTACACGTACTGTAGCTCTCCCTGGCTGTTTGATAAACATGACCTAAATGTGACCTTTGAACTTATGGCCCATGTAAATATTCTGTGCTACACAATACCATTGTAACTATTTATCAGGAAGAGAAGAGCCTTCCGGAGGTCCATGACTGAAGTTTTAACCTTGTTCAGCAGCGATTTTGTGGGGCACAAGTTGTAGATCTGAGGGCTGTGGGTGGCAGGTTGTTTTCATAGGGTTGCCAGGTATTGAACCGGACTGTCCTGTATTTGGACACTATGTCCAGTAAAATATTAGAGGTAATACGGGACATGTGTATGTGTCCGGTATTACCTCTCTGGACATACTGTAGTGACCTGACCAGCTTGGGGGGGCCGCAGGATTTCCCCAAGCAGGGCGGTTGCTAGGGGGCTGGGCATCTTCCTCCATCCTGATAGGCTGCATTACCCAGCAGCAGCCAATCAGGAGGAGGTGTGGAGAAACTTGTGGGGAGCGCAGGTATCACCATAAACATGTAAGGGAAAAGAATAATAAAATAGAGCAATATGTCTAAATGAATACAGCAACCTAAGCAGGAATCATGAATGGGAACTCACATTCTCCCAGTGGTAATAAAGCCTTTGATTAGCAATAGATGCAGTGGGTAGATTCAGCAATGTGCAGGGGGGTCTTGCTTGTACACACTCCCAGATGATAGCAGGACGAACCCTCAATGGAAATGAAATAAAGACAATTCTAGTGCAACATTGTATGTTCACTATAGATGTATTGAAAAAGGCAATTGATATTGCACTTACATGATCAACATGTGCTTAGACACGTAAAAATTGATGCGCAGCATAGGTGTACTCCATCCACCCCACTCCCGAGGTCGCGTCGCGTCACTTCCGGTTCGGCCCGTTGCGTCACTTCCGGTTTCGTCGGCGAACGCAGGATGGATCCTCACGGGTTCTGGGGCTTGTGTGGGACACTTCTGAACTGCTGCTGGTTCACTCAACGCGTTTCGCTGGCGTGGCAGCTTCGTCAGGAGTCCGATCTCGGAGGTGTCAGGAGCCTGGGGGTGGGGCCAAGGAGAGCAGGAAACAGCATGGAGCAGAGAGAGGTGTGTGTGAGTCGAGCATGTCAAGCTCATCACACCTTTCAACATTGTGTCCAGTATTTATGGAGAAGCCACCTGGTAACCCTAGTTTCAGAAGTTGGGCCCCAATTCGAACATTGGCCCGGCCGGATCCCATCTGCTGCCGGTCCTAGGACAGTTTGTTTTCCGGCTCTCCCCAGCTGTCGGTAGCTTGGTGATTGTAGAGACATTACATACAGTGTTTGTTTGTTTAGAGAAGTAGTCACATTTTCCAAATGGATCCAATTCGATTGCAGAGAGTTTCAGCTGTTTGGTGGACCTAGTCCTATTATATTTCTTTGTAAACTTGCTTTGAAACACTAATTGCGTTGGTAAGGGGGATGGACACACTGACAGTAAAATTAATCTGAACCCTAAGCTTGATGTGAATCCATCTTCCCTGGGCTGGAGAACTATTCATCTCTTTTTAAATGATGAGGACAACTCTACTCCAGCAGGAGAAGATCTTCAGATCACATGGAAAAAAGGCCTATGGCCCAGAATCTCAAAGGTCCATTAACTTAGGACTCATAACATACCGTTAATCAAAATGACTCACGGACATTATGTTCCCTGAGGTTAACACGAGAGACTTATTTTACTAACGTCCCAAGTATATGTATATCCCATCAAACTCACCTTTAGACAACAGGTGGAGAGACAACTGTGCAAAGAAATGGACAACCCTGAGATATCTGGGAAATATGCCAATAGGAGCTATTTGCATAGTCTCTCTGTTGAGAGCTAATGCTACCTTTTAGGTCATATCTGTAGCTAAGTAACACATCACTAAATTCCTGCGTTAACTATAACAGAGGTCAATGGATAGGCGTTGTTAGAGGTTACACCTCTTTTGCATATTATGAGCCCTAATATGCGTTATAGTTAACGCAAGGCCCGTTCCGGCTGAAAACAGCCCTTAACACTGCATTAGTACGCTTTGACGATACCCGTTACCATTTAATGATACAGTAACTTAAGTTAACGCCTCAAATCAATTACAATGGATCTGTGCCTATATTGGTAAGTGGGAGGCAAACATTTAGCAGAGTGGTCAGTAGTGAGATTTGAAGTTGGGGTACCATGTTGATCCAAGGGAAATGTGGAGGGGTGTGCCAAGTTGGCGAATTGGCCCATTATTTTTTACGAAAAATGTTACAAACATTTTTTCTGTTTCGCCGAAATTTTGCATGACTTACTAATAACCCTTGCATAGAAATTTGCTTTAGCTGGAGGCAGAGGAAAAAAATGGGAGAAAACAGAGCATAAAATAAAAGTCACTTTAAGGGACCATATTTACTAAGCAGTGCTCCGTGGTCATAAGCCACCTTCCAGCACGGTTTAGGATGTAATTCAATATAGTCTGAAGCTGCCATCTGGGCCATTATTGCCAAACATTCCTACTGACTTCAATGGGAGTTTTCGCCGATAATGGTGCGATTGGAGCATGTTGAAAAAGCGTCTTCGTAAATATGACCCTATATGGCCCTATCAAGTCAATGGCCTGTAACATGGCTCCCAGCATGGAAGGTCTCTTCATCCCTGATGAAGGTGCTTGTATGCATCGTTGGGAATGGAACGTCGAAACGTTGGATGCTATAATGACTTTTTTTAGTCATTAAAATGACTTTCATTGCACTATATTGATCCTCTAATTTCTTTGGTGTGCATGACTCCATGAACGGATTTTGATTGCCTCAGCACCCTCCCTTGCTGCTCTTCATTTGCTTAGACCCCACAGTGGGGCATCCCAAGTGGCTGGTTTATGAAATACTTTTGCTAGTAGTCTCACCGAGTAGCACGTCTTAGTTAATCAAGGTTAATTGACTTGGATCTTGCAGTAAGAGGAGTGTAAGGCTGCAGTCCCAGTGTGCGCGCCGTGCATGACGGAGCACCTCCTGGCACTCTCCTCCAGCCGAGTGATCTGATGGACTTCAGATCACTTGCGACTGGGGGGGGGGGCGCAGCCATGATGTCATGCAGCTGGTTCGCCCTCATTGGCTGAACTGCCGCCGTGACGTGGCCAATCCTCGACCGCCGCGCCAAAAGACAAAAATCTTGTCTTTTGGCCAAGGCGGTCGCGCATCGCGGCTTGCGCACACACACACACACACGCCGACTGGGGCCTGCCCCATACAGGGCTGTCCTTGTGTGCGGCGTGCATGTCATAGCGTGTGCCGCAGCAGCCACTGGGGACCTAGCCTATGTATGGAAGAGAAGGTGGTATAGAAGTAACAGTGCACATATGGCAGGTATCCATTTCTGAGTATCTTGCAGTTACTAGTTTTCAAGTCTCATGGAGGAGTCAAACCTGTTTGACCAGGACGTTCATATTAACCCCTTCCCTGCCCAATGCACTGCAGCAAGGTGTTAACTGAATGAAACGTCATAAACTACTCTCTTCTTTTTGATACAGACTTTAAAGGGCAAAATAGTTAAACACATTTGTTGAATGTCTGTTTGATATATGGATCCACAGTTTTGCCTGTAATGCTAAAGGACCTGTATTTTACTGTCTTCTTCACCAGTCAGCGTAATTCTAGGCTCAGTTATAATGGACCGTTTGTAAAGCTCCATTTTTAGCTAATGATGATAATCCAAATACATCTAAATTCATTACAACAAGATAATAACTGGAAAAAAAAGTTGGCATGCCCCTTACCTGTGGTACTCACTCCCACTCTGTATACGGTGAGCACCTTCTCCCACTCACCTTTTAAGTCAAAACTTAAAACTCACCTCTTATATGTAACATTCCAATAGCCGGGACTCATGGCTAATGTCCCACACCCACAGTCACTCCTACCAACCACTGTGGCCAAGCACTGCACTTACCCCTCACCTGCAGTCTCTGTAAGTCTCCCATCATAACCACGTAGATTGTAAGCTCTCCAGGTGAGGGAATTCCTTTCTCATTGTCTGGTTTTGTTTATTGCACTTCTTGTATTATAATTCCCTGTATTATCACTTTTATAAAATCGCTGAGTACAGTGTAAGTGCTATATAAATAAAGATATACAAACATACGTGTTACCGTAGCATCCAAGCATCTAAACACTGCTCTCGTTTTAAGTATATAGATCACAGTATATTACAAAACATACACAATTTCCAATATATACAGTATGCTCAGAAATACCTATGTGTTCCAACAATATATATCCACTGTAGAATGTGATCCTGATGTGCTTGCATTTCTATGCATTCCTACCTCCTCTATAGCTTCAATTCTTTGTTCGCACGACAAAACTCCTAAATGAGGCCCTTCTGCATGTGCTGACTTAGGGCTTTCAGTAATACTGCCTCTATCCCTGTGTCACTCGATCAGCAGGCTATATAAACCACAACCCAAAGACCATTGGGCAGGTTGCCGTCATTGGAATCCCAGCTGCTTGTTCTGCGCAAGGTAAGAGCTGTGTTATCTGGGACCTAAAAGTGTATATAACCTAAATGTTTCCATTTCTTAATCTCAAGAATCTATGCCACCTTGCGTTGAGGACTTCCAGTGGGTGACACAAGTGATGGTACTGGGTGTCGCTAATTATTACAACCTTTCTGTTGACGAAACCCAACCACCTACTGTTTCTTAAATCAGTCTGTTACGTGACCCTTTCATCCTATTTACCCCAACATAAACACAAGCATCAACCTTTTAAAAATGGAGTGCAGCAAAAGGATCGCTCACTTGTTTCAAAGTATTATGGCTTCTGTATGTATGTCTTTATTTATATAGACATTAATGTACACTACCGACACACTTTATTAAAGTGTGGCCGGTACCGCAAGCCGGGAGATTTCCCGGCTTGCTAGTGGCCGCCCCTCGGCGTGCCGCGCGTCATAGACGCGCGGTCACGCGTCTTCGGGAGCCTGCGCCCCCTGCACGCGCGTCCAGGGCTCCCCGAGGGAGCCCTGGTGTCCCGCGATCGCGGGACGGCGGCAGGGGGTTCCGGGGGACCCGGCGGACCCGGCAGCGGTAGGGAGAGCGCCCCGATCGGAGGGCGCTCTTCCGCTGCTTCGGCGCGCGCCCGTCACCCTCGGGCGCGCGCCAGGCTACTGCTGCGGCCCAGAACGGGCAAATGCTCGAATAAACTTGGCCGCAGCAGTACATAGCGCATCACAGCAGAATACACATGACAATCATATAAATAACTAATAATACAAATAACAGATCAAGGGGAGAAGGGCTTCAGACATAAAAGTAACATTTAGGAAGAGGAGTCCCTACCCTGAAGAGCTTACAATCTAATTGGTAGGTAGGAAGAACGTACAGAGACAGTAGGATGGTGTTCTGGTAAGTGCGTCTGTGTTCTGTAATCCAGGACACCATCTTTTTCTAGCAGGAAGACGCTGCTAAAAAATCAACATGTCAATTTGTACATTTGTTCTTAAGCATATAAACCAATATTATAACTGTGCAAAATAACAGAAACATTAAGAACCAACTTAACAAATCTTTAAAAAAAAAATGCTATACATATTAAAAGAATTATGCAACATGTAAAACAACCATATCGGAATATTGAATATGGGTTAATACCTTATAATTGTAAATATGCAAAGGTTCGGGTTAAAGGGGATATAACAAGAACAGAATAGCAGAGAGAAACTTTCCCCCTGGGGTCACAGACCGCGCAAATTTTGCGCTTTTGGAGTCCGAGTTAGCAAGCGATTCTCCGCACATTAAGTCAGTGTGCACGGCAATTTTGTTTATGCTAATTTGTGGTATTGTCTAAAATCGCTAGGTTTGCTTAATGCTGTAAGAGACGGTAAATAGGACACACCGTGTGTATCGCTCGCTGCCTGGCGATATTTAGCTGAAAGCTTCCGGAAGTGCACAAGCTAAGACTTATTTTTGGACATCATTAGCCGGTTGAGGCTCGGCGAAATGGTTTTGCAGGGAATCGAATTTGGGGGGAAAAACGCTCCAAATTTTGCAATTGCATTTTGGATAGTTTTGCCATTCCAAGCTTTATTTAAAGTCAATATCAATATATACCGTAGTGTATGTGTGATAGTACAGGGGTGTAAAGAATGCCAACATTCCTTTTATTTACAGACCCAGACATATTTTGGTTCCATGCTTACTACTCCATCATTTTATAAATAATCTGTTAATAATCTCTTTTAATCTGTGATCAAAAACCATTACGAAAAAGTAGTGCTATGGATTTCTAACTTCTTTTACTTCATCTATAAAAATCGGAAGGAAGGGGACACTTTTTAAAGCCTTTAAAATGAGGGGGAATATATGTCTGTAAATAAAAAGTAGTGGGATTCTTGGCTTGCAAATATAAATGAGTGATACTTATTACCATCTCCGTTTTTAATTTATTGCCGGGCTAATAAATCATTACGAGATGGGAGTTAAAAAAATCATCCCCAGCAGAAATGCAGTGTGAGCCTAGCATTTTAAGGAATACAGGCATACCCCGCATTAATTTACGCAATGGGACCGGAGCATGTATGTAAAGCGAAAATGTACTTAAAGTGAAGCACTACCTTTTTCCCACTTATCAATGCATGTACTGTACTGCAATCGGCATATACGTGCCTAACTGATGTAAATAACGCATTTGTAACAGGCTCTATAGTCTCCCCGCTTGCGCACAGCTTCGGTACAGGTAGGGAGCCGGTATTGCTGTTCAGGACGTGCTGACCGGCGCATGCGTGAGCTGCCGTTTGCCTATTGGGCGATATGTACTTACTCGTGAGTGTGCTTAAAGTGAGTGTCCTTAAACCGGGCTATGCCTGTACCATTTTAAACCAGCTGGTTATGATACGAGGCTGTGAGACAATACTTAGAAATTTATGGATTTAGAAGATATTTTTCCAGGAAAGATACATTGAGATATCATTCACTTTCTCAAGCAAGTCAAATTATAGCGCACAGAAACCATTTGAAAATAAAAATCAGCTGAATTTGCTTGGGTACAAATCACAGATTGTACGTCCAGCAAAAGATCTTTCAGCTGCTTAAAATATATATGTACTGAGACGCACAATTGGTACGCAGAAATCTCATTTTAAATTGTGCTTATGTGCGTCTGTGTATTAACTTGAAATGTCTCAATTTGTGCCCAGAAAATGTACTGACAAAGAAAAGAAAGAAAGAGTAAAATGTGCGTCAAAATTGTCAAGTTCAACAAAGCGTAAACCCTAAAAAGTCTGTTTATTTTGTCAGCGCAGAATTAAGTTGCTTTGTATCAAGCACAACTTTACTTGATGCAGCGCGGGTGTTTCCCTATGTAGGTCACCAAGGATATAGTGTGGCTATTACAAATAATATTACACTGATCATTTCTACTTAGTAACATTAGTTCTGAAGAAAAAAAAAAAAACACATCATTCTGTATTCTGGTATTCGGCCATGAGGGATGCGTGAAAAATTACTTTAAACAACAATATGCATCATACGCATGTCATCTTCATATAAAAGATGCAACTTTTTTTCATTTTTTAAAGGTTTGTATTACTTTTTAGCATTGAAAATGTTGACACACAATTTTATTCAACATATAATCGGACTATGTTGGCTACTTTATGATTTGAAAACGCTAGTCACATTACACACAGTAATTGAACAGCGAGGGACCGCATCACTTTTGTAAGTACTGTACCATGTATTTGAATGTAGTTTAGGTTTATATTACAGGGGGGCAGCTACTAAGGTAGAAACATGTCGGTTTGGTTTCTACAGTATATGGTATATCAGTTTTATTCAACGGGAAATAATCCACTTTCCACCTCAGTATATGAATTATACCAGGCCCAATGTGATCTAGCCTTTTTAGTGCTTAATGAGTATAGACCAGGAGTGGGAAACTCCAAGGGCCACCAAACAGGTCCGGTTTTCAGGATAGCCCTGCTTCAGCGCAGGTGGCTCAATCAGTCTTCGACTGAGCCACCTATGCTGAAGCAGGGATATCCTTCAAACATGACCTGTTGGTGGCCCTTGAGGACTGGAGTTGGCCACTCCCGGCATAGATGATATTATGGCATTGTACAGTATGCTACGGATACCCCAGAACTGAAGGGGTTCTCGATCCACAAATCTCTGTTAAATCAGGGCTCACAATATGAGGTTACCTAAAACAAGAGGTTAACGGGTATCCACAAAGGTAATTATATGCAAAAACAACATCTCATAAGCATACAGTAGGGTTAACATCACGTTGTTATGTTATCTCCCAATAGCGTGATGGTAAGGGCTCTGATCCATATATACTGCATTAGGTAAGCTTTAACTCAAGGTGAGAGAGTGTTGTGTGGGTATTTAATGACGACAACTGTATTTCATATAGCGCTGTTCTCCCAATGGGACTAAAAAGCCATTCACAATTACAGTATAGCGCGTGGTACGCAGCACATAGGAATGTTACAGGCACAGGCCCTGCCCCGTGGAGCTTACAATCTATGTTTTTGGTGGCTGAGGCACAGGGAGATAAAGTGACTTGTCCAAGGTCACAAGGAGCCGACACCAGGAATTGAACCAAGTTTACCCGGCTGTGTCTTTGAGACAAACAGACAGACAGAGACATACACTCATTTTCACTTCTCCTTTTTGGCTGGATAGGGTACGCTAAGGATGGAAAACAAAAAACAAAACCAACCCAGTCCTAGTTGAAGACATTCTTAATTTCCAACAATACTAAAGTAGCCAAATTGTGTCTTGAATTAAATATAATCCAATTCTATTTTTACACTGTTTATGTACACATGACGCTTTTGTGAGTTAAGTGGGACTGGGTTCTATGGAGCGGCCTGGTCACAATCCCAAATTGAGAGGTAGATTGTATTAATTACTTCAGGAAATCACTTCTTGTACGACTTGGATGTGGTCCACTGTGTTGTATCCAGTGCTAAATGCCACTTGTTATCTAGGCTGGGCAAAGTCCAGGGTCTGTTGTAGCCAATTAGTGAGTATCTTCATAAAAATACTGTAAGTGATTGGAAGTAGACTGATTGGTCTGTAGTTCTTGAGGTCTTCTTTGTCTCCTTTCTTGTGGATGAGGAGAACTATGGCATTGCTCCATTGCACTGTCCTGTTCTTTAAGCCACATGTAAAAAGTTTAGCAAGGATTCTTTCTACTTCTTCCCCAGATTCTTTAAGATTTCAGTTGTAATTCCATCTTCCCCGGGAGCCTTCCCAGTCTTCGTGTATTTTATTGCTTTTGTAATTTTCTTCTGGAAGGACGCATGGTACGTCATTGGTGGTTTCTTCTCACTTGTCCTCTGCTGGATTTATGCCCGGTGTAATCTGTGTTCACGTATAATTTCATGTAGAAGTCCTCAACTCTCATGATAAATTCACAGTCTTTTATGGTTGATCTGTAGCTTTCCTTGAGTGCAATGATTTGCTTCTTCCCAATCATTAGTCATACACACCCAAAGATACAAGGAAAAATAAGTTGTCCACGGCACTCCAGTTGAAGATCTTTTATTTAATCCATAATAGTACGAAAACTAAAACGGGCACCGTTTAGGGCCTGTCTGGCCCTTTGTCAAGGTCCTAGTGCTGTATTGTTTAAAACTGCATTTAATAGCATTGCGGGAGGGTTTAACACGCCATCTTTTTGGTACGAAAAACCTCAGTAATTTCCTCGGTACGGAAGCCTAAGAGGGACACTAGGGAAGACCTATAGATAAGTATGGTGGCTCTTACGGGAAAAACGTTGGAGGATTGCAAGAGCTAACCGAGGAGGCACAATGCCTATTGCGCCTAATTCAGGCTCAAATATAGTGGCTCAATATAATCAGATGGAGGGAAAGCACAAATGTTATCATAGACGCTGTCGTACCTAGGAGACCGCGAACATGAGTACAATTACGGTGGCCGTATAAGGACCGAACACTTCATTTCCCATTAACAAAACCGTTACACATATACTTTTCTACATAAATGCCAGAGTGGAGAGTGGTACTGTACATCAGAGTCTCATTTCTACAAGGACACTAGGAATGAGAGTTATGCCAGACTGATTACTTAATGCATAGGTTGGCACACTAGTTATGCTCTTTAGTGCAGTCATCCGCGATACCCTCGGAAAACATTCCAGCACAAGCAACATTAACCGAGCACTTTCGTAAAGGCTCTAGACAAACAAACGGCTCAGCTTTTATTCATTAATTCACATAAATGAGTTTTCAAGGGTCAAGCAGGGCCAATATTTTGTAAGTGCAATTTTTTCTCCATTGGATGCACCCATCCTCTGCCATTTGGTCTATAAAACCACTGCATACATTCATTAGCACATACTGGTATACACACTGATACAGACACACAGATATACACACACACACACACACATACACACACTGATACACAAACAGAGACACTGATACACAAACAGAGACGCTGATACACACACAGTCATGCGGATACACACACAGTCTCGGTCCCAGTATATACTGCTGCGCTTGCTACGGCGTGCGCTGCAGGAACAAGTTCCGCCCCTCACTGGGGCCGGTCCCAGTAGCTGCCTGTGCGCGCGAGTAGCGATCGCGATGCGTGACCAGATTTTCTGCCAACAAGATTTTTGTGTTTTCTTGTGGCGACAGAGCGCTGGCCACGTCACGGCGGCAGTTTAGCCAATGAGGGTGCCTTATAGAGGGTGTCCCCCCCCCCCTGGATCTCCTGCTTCTCACGGAAAGCTCAACCAGAGACCGCAGATCGCGGCTTTCACATGTGCACGCGCCGGCAGCCTGCCAGGCGTGTGTTCAGCAGTGTACACTGAGGCCGTAGCCATAGACACACTGATACACACACACAGACACAGACACACTGTTACACAGACACAGACACACTGTTACACACACACAGACACACTGATACACACACAGACTGATACACACACACAGGCACACTGATACACACACACAGACACACAGGCACACTGATACACACACAGGCACACTGATAACTATAATCACAAATACGCTAATATGTATATACAGTGATATACACAGATGTACACACACACTCAAATATACACGCATACTTACGTATACTGTTATATGCTGCTGAAATTGTAAAGCTGTACTTTTATGCATATAATGGTGTGACGATCCTCTAGGTACTTTTAGATCTTTTAGAAGGTCCACAGGGCAAACTTGGGAAACAATATGGCCGCCTGCGGTCAGGGCCTACTCCTGGGGTCAATGACATTGCAGATTTATATTGATGACCTGGCTTCCATGTTTGTAGCTTTATTTTATTTGTTGTGTCAAAACTGACAGAAATAGAAAACAGAAAATGCAGCTATTTTTACCAGTATACCCTAACACAAGCAGTTATTAAGAGAGGAGACTTTTTAGGAAGAATAATCAAAAAGCTAATGACATTTTTAGCCAGACTGCTGCCTTAACCCCGGCACTGCCAGGTTTTAAAGTCACCCACCCACTCAGACAGCTCAAGAAACATATTTATCTTTTTAAAATGGCATTTACTCTTTCATCCAAATACATTCTGCACTGTAAAACCCTCCTGCCATTTTGAATAATACAAAATGGTCTTTGCTGAAGCCAAAGGTATTCAGTACATGCACCATGTATTGTGACTATTCTAATCTAAGTGTTGCATTCTTTTCTTTCTCTCTCTCCAGGACAAAGCCAAACATGACTCAACATTGTACTAAATTTGCTGGCCACTGGAAGGTAAACATTTTAACTTACACCAACATATCTTAACGATGAAAGAGCTTAAAGTCACACTCACCGGTGGTTGAGGCTTCTAATACACTACAGAGCAATGAAAAGGTTGAACATGAATATTCAATCCAATATTCATCTTATTTTGATGAATCCCAACCAATGGGCGTCATTTTCTAAGCTGTGATAGCGCAGATACAGAATAAGGGCCAACGAGTCATTGGGTTCTGTAGCTGGAATTCAGTACGCTCCTGTAAAGGGGCTCTGGGCTTGATTCCTCGTTATTGACTTGGGTGACATTTAATATGGGATTGAACTCTGATACCACTTATCAGAGTTTATTTAGTCTTCCTCTTTGTATCAACACACAGCAAAGTTTCCCCTGCACCATTTTCTCTGCCAAACGGAGTCGTGTTATTAATAAATGTTTCCGTTTATTTATAATGTGTCAACATGTGCAGCAGCGCAGTACAATTGGGGTGAAAAGACACAAACTAGCATAACAAACAGATCCACAACAATTTACACACTAACACAATGGGGAGAGGATGTATCAACATAAAGAAAGTGCGAATAGAAGTTTGTTCTGTCGGATTGCGCCATTTTCTGTCTGCGTCAAATGTATAACAAATATATAATCCCGCGCTTCTCCATGTAATGAGCACGCAGCTGGCGAAGGGATTGGCCATACAAATGTGAGAAACATTAAGTGAATCCCTGCGCTTCTCCCTTTGGGATAGCAATAAATGGGGAATATATATATATATATGGTGTAAAAATCTATAAGATAAAGTAGACTTTTGGTTTACATCCTTTGATCAAATAATGCCAAGCCTGCTAATCACATCAAGGTAAGTCTCTATAGCAGGTCCCTACGCAAAATGCATACTAATGTTGTGTGAAATAAACCCAGAAGGGGTTAATATATCAAAGCATATGCTTATATAACCTAGTGCAGTTAAAAACTGGTATATACCAGTGAAGATACTCACGTCTGCAAGTAAAGTGAATAGTGAAATACAGGGACCTTGCTGGAAGATTATATACCTAGAAGGAGGAGGGGCTGGCCTCCCACAAGCTGCCCAATAAGCAGTTGCAGGTGATTGGCTAAAGATATTTATTACACCCTAATAGTGGCGCCCTCTAGGAGCGCGCTGCTAAGGATTAAAATCGGCCCAACAGAAAATGTAAAACAAATATATAATCGCCGCGCTTCTCAATGTAAGGAGCATGCAGCGTCAAATGTATGAATGACTTTCTTACATATGACGCAAATTATTATCCGTTTGTGACACCATTTCAGACCTGGTGAATATTTTGACACAAACACAAAGTGAAAAAGTGACGCAGCGAGACGCAGTTTGTTTGACATCTCATTGACGCAATCTGTGCGTCGTTTGACTCCTCCTATTGTCACCCCCCAAATCGCAAGCGGACGCACAGCGCAGCACTAAACTTGGCCTCGTTACATTAACACAGAGAGGCGCAGAATAAAAATGTCGCAATATACTTAATACTTGCCCCCAGCAGAAGCTTAAATTCTAAGTAAGAAATATTATAGGTAACAAGATTGTTGTTCGAAATTCTTACATCTGGTGCAGTTTGCCAAACTGGTTGTTAAAAGAGCAGACGCTCCCTCCATAAAACAAATGTCCCCTAAGTGCGAAGTAGAGGGTCTACAAAAACGAACTGCGTTAATTTCAGCTCTGGGGACTCCCTGTTTCCCGAGATACTTACCTCCATATGTGGTGTCGGTAGCAGTTCCACGGGTTTAAATGTCCAGATCATGCAGGCCAACAGGAAGCTGCAAGGGATGACATCGTGGCTTCTTATTGGCTCGCATGACATGGAAGCTTTAAATCCACCATTTTGATAGCCCCACATAGCCCAACCAGAGCTACTACCGGCACGCACTATGGAGGTAAGTATGTTTGCAAGCCGCAGCCCCCGGGGCTTAAATTAACACAGTTCAGCTCCAGAGACCCCGTGCTTTAAACTTCAACAATCTCATTATGTCATGTATCTAATAACTCTATCTTTTGACACTCCATAACACAAGCTTACTGTATACACATAGGACAAACATGGAGCAAAGTACATTGATATTAATAATGACACTTTGTTGGCAGGTTTGTTCTAATATTGCATTGCTACATGGATTTATAAATGTTACCAGACACATTGCTATGTCAATAAACTAATATATGAGCTATGCAATTTCCTTCAGTGATATATTTCAAATTAAGGGAGGTGCGATTTCTAACAGGGATATGTACAGAATAGCTTTGGCTGCTTATTGGTAACAGCCAGGAAAAATATATAACTCACCCAGTTTGGAATACCATAAACGTCAACGGCTAGCATATCTGCTGTAAATGGGGGAAAAGTGCATTTGCATGTCTTCAAGGGGTCCCCCCCAACCTGCTTCATTCACGGAGTAGTCCAGTGGTTTCCAACATTTTTTTTGGTTTAGGAACCCTAAGTGAAATTCTGAGGAACCCTCAACATCTCTAATAGCGCGTCTGCGATCAGATGCATTGTAAGGAACCCCAATGCTCTCTAATAGTGTGTCTGAGATCAGATGCATTGTAAGGGACCTCAAACCTCTCTAATAGTGCGTCTGAGATCAGATGCATTGTAAGAAATTTCAACCCTCTCTAATAGCGCGTCTGAGATCAGATGCATTGTAAGGAACCTCAACCCTCTCTAATAGTGTATCTGAGATCAGATGCATTGTAAGGAACCACAACCCTCTCTAATAGCGCGTCTGAGATTAGATGCATTGTAAATTTTTCTGTATTTGGTACAATTTTCAAATGACCAGAAAATTGCTGGGAACCCTTTAGGGGTGCCCGTGGAACCCAATGGTTCCTAGGAACCCTCGTTGAAAAACACTGGAGTAGTCAAACACAGTGGTTAAGTTGCAGACAAGGATTCTGGGTAGTGTAAAATGTGGCCAACAAAAGCAGTCCCACCTAGGACAAATGAAGACAAATTTGAAATGGCCTAAGAAAAAAACATATCAGCCACATTGTATTCAAAAATGATTTTGCCGTGATTGTCTTAGTAATTAGAGAGCATCAACAATAAAAAAAATATCATGGGGGTTATAAGACCAAAAGCAACCAGCCTCAAAGAATGAGGGGACAATTTTATATACTCCAAAGTGGCCATTATCAGCTGAAATCACCCATAGAAGTCAAAGTAGGTAGATAATTGCACAAACCGCCAGTGTATATATGTCTACCTAGTGTTGGCCAACACATCTCTTTTACACTAATCTCTATCCTCTTTGAGTAGCCTATTTATTGCAAAGAGAATGCTACTCCCTATATCAATGCTCTAAACATAGACTCAAGACTGAGACTCAATCATACAACACCGGGATACTTGCGAGTGCTGAACTCAGAGGTAGATACCAATCATTGTGACGTAAAAACACAGTAGCACTGCAGGGTCACTTGTCAGTAGAGATGGGCAATTTTTTTTTAGTGAGTTTGGATCCGCAGCCGATCGGCCGATTCATTTGGTCCGCGGATTTCAGCAGATCAATCTCAAAAAGTTTTGCGTGTTTTTTATTATTACCAGTACGCTCCGCGGATTCCGCAACTCGTCGACGGATCTGCAGAATCCACTCTGTGAATTCAGCAATCCATTGGCGGATTTTTAAGAATCCACCAAAGAATTGCCGAATCCGCGGATTGGATTCTACAAGTCTGTCGACGGGTTGTATCCAATGGCAGTTTTGGATGAATCCGCATGAATTAAAACCGCCAAAATCCGTTTGCGGATTTTGGGTTGAAAATGTGAGAAAATCCGGGGTGCGGATTTGCCCATCTCTACTTGTCAGCGGTGTGTGGTCTATTCAAACACCAACGTTTTGGACCCAGTGCAGTGGACCTTTCTCAGGGAGTCACTATATCCACCCATACTGTAGGTTGGGATATCCTTGGGCTACCTCGAGTTAGTTCATATATTTTGTTCACAAATTTGGCATACTTGATTTGCCATTTGAAAGAAAGCAGTACGGTTAGCCTACAATATGCACAAATCTGTTGGGGACTCTCTTCCAAATAGTTGACACAGTTGGGGTTATTAATTAAATTGCTATAAGGCAGGTTGAATTTCCATCACAGTTCAATGAATAACTCTCAGTACTTGCATCTGGGCTCCACATCATTACGAGACTATGGTCCAATCCTTGCTTTATAACTCCAATACCTGTACCTTCTGCTAGGTAAGTGTTCTGTATCTCTATACATAATGGAGACTTGCAAAACCAGAACTGCACTACAGTGTTATGATGACATGGAGGTGGCTTGGAAACACTAGGGATAAAATATTGACCTACACTATTTGCGACTATTCTATGCTCTATTGTCAGACAGTGCACAGGCACCACCAGTGTATAATATGGGAAATCTGGAATTGCTTGTACAATACCAGCTCCTCTTTATGTTAATGCTGTTTGCGCATTTGCTATTAAAAGATTCCGACTCTGTTTCCCTAACGCTTATTTAAATTCAGATTATCGTGTGGGATGAAGAATCCTTCCAGGGCCGCAGACATGAGTTCACGTCCGAGTGCTACAACATCATGGAGTCTGGATTTGAAACCGTTCGCTCTTTTAAAATAGAGAGTGGCGCGTGAGTATGCCGTTCACACGTTAAAACTGCATTGCGAAGCAGTGGTATAACCTTATTCACCATGGTGCTGGTGAAAACGTTGTGCACCCCTCACAAGAGGCAGCTATCTTTGGTTTGTGATGTCATTAAGAGCACCGGATGTTCAGAGATGCTAAAGTGCATTGAAATTCACTACTTATCCTGCTGGCTTCTGCTGCTCCTCAAACAACCCGAGGCTCTCCTCTTCACCCCCTTTTTCAAAGGTGTTTTGCACAGCAGCAACAGGAAACATACAGTATATATGTTCTGTTTCAGGTGCAGGCTTCGGCCTTTCTGACGTTCCGAGTGTCATAACAATCTAATATGACAGCCCTTAAATGTAACCATGCTTAAGGCACAGTTTAGCAGTTGTCTTTGGGGCAACTGAGCCAGGGAATCTTTGTCAATGAAGAGTTTCCTCAACTCTTATCTCCCTCTGTCTTCGGAGGTATTCTAGATAATGACGTAGCTACTACGTCATGGGCAGGGCCGAACTTTGACCTTCTGAGGCCCTACGGTATGTCAAATTGAAAAATTAGAAATAGATTTACTATTCTGACTGAAGGGACCATTGATAATATAAACATGAAACTGAAATGAATAACAGCATTATGCTAGCATTGTTATATACAGTACAAAGATGACGGTGTAAAGCTAAACTGAACAGTGCTTGCACATAATATTCATTTTAATATTAAAACATTTTCTTGTTTTCATCTTCTTTGTTCGTTAGCAAAGTCATTGGTGAGGTCTTCAAATGATAAGCTACGACATTTATAACTTTCGATGCACATGATGCTTTGGGTCATATTTAACTGCAGCACATCACTGCAAAATGCTCAAATAAGTAGATTGGCTATCACTTGAGTTTAGGCGCACAGTACATTTTTCCTGTCTTGCCTTCAAATAACTCTTGGGCACGCTACCCGCCGAGCTGAACAAACTCCTCACCCCTAGTAGAAGTAGCACTTATCACCTGAGATCTGACTCCAAAAGGCTGTTCACAGTCTCAAGATTCCCCAAAGTATCCGGCCGCTCCTCCTCCTCTTATCATGCACCTCACAACTGGAACATTCTACCTGAGACTCTCTAAGTCTAAGTTGCTTCAAAACTAAAGCTGTCTCACATTTTAATCTGTTCTGTAACTGTTACATACACCCATAACATATATTACCTTTAACTGTACATGCAATGTCTTTAAATATAATGTATAACCTTATTAATTTCATGTAATTATATATTAATTATATATTAATTTTAATGTAACCATGTATTTATTACCATTTATTTATCATCATAATAAATAAAATAAATAATATTTCAATTAAAAATGTCCATATTTATAGAGAATCTTCTTTTCCCCATATCTTCTTTATTTATCATCCGATTTTAAAACTTGAAATGCATAAATGTGCTTCTATTTTTGAGGCCTCTCATATTGTGAGGCCCTAAGCTGTAGCTTAGTTAACTTATGCATAAGTCCGGCACTAGTCATGGGGCCCCTGGAGTGCCAGACGACACAATGTAGTAGCTACGTCCGTGAGCACCCAAGGGATGAAACATGTCACTGCTGTTTGTAGACTTTGGTCCTGGGAGGGACTTTCCCATTAATGTGTAATACCTAATGTACATCTTTTCTCTTCTTGCAGTTGGGTTGGCTACGAACATTTAGGATTCCAAGGTCAACAGTTTGTGCTGGAGAGAGGAGAGTACCCCCGTTGGGAAGCCTGGAGCGGCAGCAACGCTTATCATGTCGAGAGAATGACTTCCTTCCGCCCAATTGCCTGTGCTGTAAGTATAGGTCTCATGAGAACCAGTATTGAAACTGGTCTTCACATTATTGCACTGCGTACATAAGGGCCCTTCGGACAGTCGTACAAGGACAGGAACCGAATGACACTGCATCGGAATACAAAAATAAACAAATAATGGTCAATTTTATATTAAAGATACAAAGTGCACCAATGGCAGTGGCATGTTTATTAGGTTAAATATAGATAATCGTCACCATTGAATAAAAAAAAATGTATATAATTTTTTCAACCTTTAATGCCCCCATATTAAGCAAAAGCTTTAGTGTTTTGGGGATCTTTTTCTAATCTCTTGACAAGATTATTTGTTACCTGTTGTATCTACCGTTAAATTGTAGATCCAGCCTTATTTGTTGGTTTAAAATAATTGTGCCGCTATCATTAGTCAAAGAGATAAAGTGGAAAAACTGTAATTACCAGATAAGGTACAATTAAAAAGATCTGAAGGGAATTAAAACGTGTCCATTTTTTGCACCGCAAGCAAATAAATGAACATTTTACTTTGAGAGTGATTTCATTATCCCAGGGAACCCAATTACATTAATATGAGCTCGGGAAATAGGACTAGTGCATCGTATTCTGCGGCCCAGATGCTCCAAGCTCCGTTAAGTCACTTACTATCATGTTAAAACGAACGGTGTATCTGCAAAGGACAATAACATAATGGTAAGCCACGTTTTCTCCCATGAACTATAAAGGATGTCAATGATAATGATGTGCAAATGATGCATTATCATAACACTGCATAGCCACCAAGGTTAACCCGAGGACTTAACGCTACAATATTTAAGTTATACCTAAACTTGATGCAAGAGGGCTTTTACGTGTCTGGGTGGCTGCAACGCCATATTTAGGCATCATTTCAATATCGTCGCGTCATTTCCCTCTCCACTTCAGCAAAGCCCTATTTCAGGGTCTGGATAGGAGTAACGTCAAGACTGGCATAACGTCCCATTATCGGAAGATTTATGCTACAATATCGTGACGTTAGCCCTATGCTAATGAGATGTAGCACAGACGTTGCTTTTGCCTGTATTTAGGTCTGCGGATACCATGGAAATGGACAATCTGATTTATGAGGAGAGGCTACCTAAATTAGATTTGTTTACATTAGAAAAGAGGTGTCTAAGAGGAGATATGATAACTATATACAAATATATTTCGGGGGCAGTACAAGGAGTTTTCAAAAGAACTATTCATCCCACGGGCAGTACAAAGGACTCGGGGTCATCCCTTTAGGTTAGAGGAAAGGAGATTTCAACAGCAAGAAAGGAAAGGGCTCTTTACAGTAAGGTCAATTAAAATGTGGGATTCATTACCCATGGAGACTGATGTGAGATATAAAGATATTTTATAAAAAAAATAAAGGTTGGACATCTTTTTAGAAAGGAAGTGTATACAGGGATATACCAAATAAGTAAACATGGGAAGGATGTGGATCTAGGAAGTAATCCGATTGCCAATATTTGGAGTCAGGAAGGAATTTATTCTTCACCTTATGAAATATTATTGGATGATATGTCATTGGGGTTTTTGTTTGACTTCCTCTGGATCAATATGCTGTAAGTACAAATATAGGATAAGTATCTGTCGTCTAAATTTAGCATAGGTTGCACTTGATGGACACATGTCTTTTTTCAACATCTACTATATGTTTGGGGAGTAGAAATCACTACATGTTAACTCAGGGAACAGAACATCCGTTCCTGTTTGCGGCAACGTCCCATTATGAGCTTTGATTTAACGGAGCTTTGAGCATCTAGCCCTGTGTCTCTCTGCTTCATGTGTGGTCTAATCATCTCTTGCTTACAACCTAAGCCAAACGTTTACCACGTTTCTTACATTTGACACAACCAGGAGCAACAAGTCATACTTTGCCTAGGTATATGTGAAGAAGAGTCTGTCACCAGATGTGTGACTGCACCTTTCATAACCTCTCAAGCTCTCCTATGATGACAGTGGAATTGCCCTTAAAATGTTTATAAGTCGCATTTATTGGTCTGTTTAACTAAAACGTCTGGGGGGAAAAAAGTTGCTATGGGTCAGTTTGTATATTCTAAGGGTTACCTATATTTAATGCTTTATATCTTTTAAAGCACATGGCTCCTTGATTTAAAGGAGCAATTCCCCAGTGGCCTTCCCCCTGTATTTTTTTTCACATTGGTGAGAAGCAGGTAGTCCCCGGAGCTAAACCTGCGGGTTCCTGAGATAGGTACCGGGAAAGGTATCGCTGGTTTATTCCTGGTATTCAACGTCGCAGCTCCGTATTGGCCTGTGTAATCCGGGAGATTTAAATCCACATTTTGTGTCCCCTAGAGGGGATGTTACTGGGGACACTTTCCCCAGGTAGGTATCTTGGAAACTAGGGGGTTTCCCAGAGCTAAAATGAATGGGGTTCTGCTTTGTAGATCCCTTGCCTCCGACCCATATGAAATTAAAGGGGGGGGGGGAGGAGTGGAAGTTCTCCTTTAACCATTTGAGTGCTGGAGGGGTTGTCGTGCTCAAGTCGCATGACGATGGCAGCCATTTTCCGGGAAAAAGAGGACAAATCATCCTCCACCATGTCCGTACTGGTTAGATGGTGTCCTGCTACTCCATGGGAATACAGGACCCGATCTAACCCCGTTTGCCAGTCCCAATGATGTAGTGACTACATCCTGGGGGTATCCAAAGGGTTAATACTAACTACCAACACTGTATATTGGGAATAACCCCACAGCAGAAAGGCATCTCAGATTGGAACACACGTAAACATTCCCAGGACCCACATGACTGCTATAACTTTTGGCCCTGAGCGCTCATCTTCAAGCATTTGTTAATGAATAAACTGCTGCTCCTATTGTATAAGGGGAGGAAGCAGAGGGTGTATGCTGCTTAACCCGCAAGTGTGTCAGAGCTTTGACAAAGAGGGTGTATTCAAAGAGCAACACAAAATACTGTTACAAAGCAAGTCATGCAAATAGAACATGATTCTTTGAGATGGGTTTTTAAGTTTTAGAGCAACTTGGTTGCCCTTAAAGCAGCAATTTTATTCCAGCATGAAGTTCACTGCATAGCAAACATTTTGCTATATTGTTCGACGTAGAGGGAGTTCCTTCACTTTACTTCAACATATATAGATATATGTTTTGTTGATGTGTAACCATTTCGTGTACGTTTTGATTGATTTCATTGTTTTAAAGTGGCAGCAAATGAGAAGGAACAGGTGTTCAACAACAGAAGAGGAGATCTGGGGGGGAACTGCAGCCTAGATGATATGAAACTTCCCTTAAAGGTTAAAAAGGAAAGGCCATTGTGTGGGCACTAAAACTGTCATGTAGAAGAAGACAATGCACATATATATTCTGGATTTTAAGTGACACACAAAGTTTTGGGGAGGTATCCTAGTTTACTGGTGCACCAGTCACATGTTGGATGCAAATCCCAGGATATTGTCTGTGATTCTAATCCAACATATGTGAGTGGGAAAAGGACCTGGTATAAGACATGTCCAGTTAATAAGAGTAAAGAGAAATGTTGGTGGTATCACAATGCGACCATGTGACTATAGTAGGCAGCACTGTTGGACCAATAGACAGAAGAAGAAGAAAAAACCCCAACTATGATAGCAGAGAAACTCAGGCAACAGGGATAGGGAGGTTGGGAACACTATTGGTAGACATCCTTCAGTATGTGAGTTTTTATCGGAGATATGAATACAGTGAGAGTAGGTTTGTGATGAATACATGTTGCAATGGATTTACAGAACGAGGAAGAGAATATTTGATACAACCTCAATTCTGTAGGTCCCAAATTCTAGAGCAGGGGTGCTCAACTCCTGTCCTCAAGCCCCCCCATCTGGTTAGGTTTTCAGGATATCCCAGTTTCAGCACAGGTGGCTCAATCAGCCTCCAGTTGAGCTACCTGTGCTGAAGCTGGCATATCCTGAAAACCTGACCTGTTGGGGGAGGGAGCTTGAGGACTGGAGTTGAGCACCCTTGGTCTAGAACACCCATGTGGTCTAGAACAACCAGGTGTCACACTTAGAATAGATCAAGTCTCCAGATTTGCTTTCTGTTTTAATCCAGAACCATCGTGACTGCAAGATGGCCATCTTTGAGAAGGAAAACTTCCTGGGCAGGAAAGGAGAGCTGAGTGATGATTACCCCTCTCTTCAGGCCATGGGGTGGTGTAACAATGAAGTTGGCTCTTTCCGTGTCCAATCCGGCGCGTAAGTGAAAAGTGCATTGTCTTACATTGTATCACAGTGAAATCATGGGTGACCATCGTATGACCATGGTGATAAAGAACAACCTGTTCCTTTTGCTGGTAAAGGTCTACATTATACTTGCAGGAGGTATTTAACCTTATCACATACCCGGTACACCAGAGGTACCCGGTACATCATGGCAAAAACGCTTGTTTTCAAGGGGATCAGACCACTCCAAAAGAGCCCCCTTCCATTTCCGTTTATATCCCCTGTGAGACAGAGGCGGTCAAGGAGCGATCATATGACCGACCGCAAATGCTGGAAAGTCCGGTGGCACTGGACCTCCGGCAGCGAAAAGATGAATATGCAACCAGCAAATCTCTAGCCATCCCGGCTATTATTAGTTTAACTTCAATAGATATTGCTTTGTTTAGGTAAGGAGCAGAGTTCTGTTTGAGAGCTGGAAAAACAGGCATGGTTCGTCATGTACATGCTAAACAAGTTACCACCCTATATTAAACTTTAGCAGATATCACCAAAACTCAAAAGGTCCTTCTGTCTTTTCAACAAGATTGGAACCACTGCATAGTCAGACATTGTGCGGACCATGTGTAAAGCAGTATTAACATATGTTAGTCATGAATTAATCACTTAGCAGTCACGTATGTAAGAGTCTTAGGCGGAAAAGGCTTATGCCAGCAGTTTGACTCACGAAATTGAAAAACTGATAGCGTGATACACCCAGATACATCTCATTATACATTGTGTAGCTTCCCAACATAGCTCCTGCTTTTATACTACAGTACTGTATATCAGCACTGTCATGTTATAGCGAAACACACATTTTTGCAACTTAATAATTTGTCTGCCAAGAGCAGATATAAGAATAATTGATATTGATATTTTGGCCTATTAGCTATTAAACAAACAAAAAAAAAATCATCAAAATCTGGAATTTGCCTAATTTTTAAACAGCAATCCCCCCATGTTTAGGATTTTTTTTTAAATGGATTTGGAGACAGGGTGTCCAACCGAACTGAATCACACAATTTTTAACTCTTGGAATCCCCCCACCCCCAGTTCCCAAGGTATTTACCTTTTAAGTGCTGGTAAAATAAAAGTCAAATCCAAAATGGCTGCCGGGATCATCCAATAGCAAGCTGCAATGTCATGCTCTAATGCTGGTGCAGCTTCGTATTGGCTTGTGAGAGTGAGGCTTGAATGGCGGCCATATTGATTTCCCGAGAAATAATAGGAACACTGGCACATAAAAAAAGATCAATATCTTGAATACCAATGCATTTCTGGAGCTTAGAAAAAGTGCAATATAGCTCCATGGGGACCCCCTTCTTCCACTTATTAAAAAACAAGAGAAACTAAATATAAATATATCTATCTTTATATATAAATATATATATATATATATATATATATATATATATATCAAATAAAAATATCACTTGTGAGCACATTCTCATGTCTTAGACCAGGGGTGCGCAAAGTGGGGGGCAAGCCTGGATTTTTGTTTGGGGGGGCACGAGCGGTTGCAGAGGTCCCCCATTCTTCCCCGAGGCATTTAAATTTAATGAGGCCTCTGCAACTCACTTACCGGGATTCAGAAGAGTTGCTGTGACGCTGCGGTGTCATGCGAAGTGATGTCACACGTCCGTCTCCATGGCAACAGGGTCATGTGACATCACATGACCCCTGCTGCATCATTTGACACCGCCAAACAAGGTATGGGGGGCGTGAGAGCGAGAGGGAGCAGGCAGGGGGGCGCAGCTCCAAAAGTTTGCTCTCCTCTGTCTTAATACTGAAGACGAACAGAACCCCTATATATAGCACTCTCTTCCTGTGTGATTAACTCTATATGAGGGTTACTAGGGCCAGTGAGTTCCCCAGCACTGGACCTTAATATCCCATTGACACTCCTCTGGAGTAACCAACCCCAGGAGTCTATAAAACACTTGGTACTATTTAATAAATGTTTTAAACCCCATTGTTTTAACGAAGTTTTTTGAATAAATATGTTTTAACTCATCCACCATCTCACACAGGAAGAGAGTGCTATATATAGGGGTTCTGTTCGTCTTCAGTATTACCACAATTTTGCCCCTAACAGCACCATTCCCTTCACCACAAGCTGTAGCGGGGGTATCTAACAAGTGTAAGAGTCTCCTCTGTCTTAAACAGGTCTGCAACCCCACCTTTCGCCATTATCACCTAGCATACATTGCTTCCACAGCAGCAAGGGGTTCTGAGAAATGACAGACAAATTAGCACACAGTGTCACATTTTGCCTGGAATCCATTTTTACATGGAACCCTTATAAGCTTATGCTCGCTTTATTACACAGCTTTCAGCACAGTCTGGATTAAGATGCATAGCCAGTAAACCTACTCACAGATACTTTACTGGCTATGCATCTTAACTGATATAATAACCTTCACAGTGCCCTAGTGATGTACCAGGTTCGTCACGGCACGTCCTTGTGGTCTAGGGGCAGACGAGTCCGACGGACCTGCCAACCCAATTCAAATGGAAGTGGAGCCCAATCCACTTCCATTCCCAGCATCCTTCGCTCTAGTAGTGATGACTTGAAGTGGATGTGCTGGAGCTCCGGTGGCACTGTAAATGTTACCACTTTTTAACAACACATTGCATCTGGCAGCAAAAGGGTCAAAGAGTTACTCCTCTTTCCAACAGAGAGTTATGTTCAAATGCAGAAATGGGGGACAACATTGTTTGTTAAGGAAAGCAATGCCCATGAGTGCGAGTTACTGGTGATACACTTACATTCCATCCATGTGTTTTTACCTCTCTGTAGCTGGGTGTGCTACCAGTATCCCGGCTACCGTGGATTCCAGTACATCTTGGAATGTGACCGTCACTCAGGGGAGTACAAGCACTGGAGAGAGTGGGGAACCCACGCGCAGACCTTTCAGATTCAATCCATCCGCAGAATTCAGCAGTAACCACCTCGCAACCAAACACCTTCCTGGCATTTTAACGTAAAAAGCAAATGAAGTACATTTAAAGAGAATAAAGGTTTTTTTTTGTTTATCACCCTACATACTCATGCGTTTTCAATGGGATAAAATTGAACTGAAGAGGGTAAAGCAGTAATCCCTGGTGCTGGGGATAATTTTTTAAAGCATTATGTAATGCGGGGGAGGGGAGTCCCCTGGAACTACAGTACTTAGAGCTACAGGGACCACAGGTTCCTGAGATATTAGCACATTACGCGTTTCGCTATCAGTGGGGACTGCAATGCATTGCGGACTAGAATACGTGACCGGGAGATATAATATGCTCAGGTCAGTTTCAGTTTGGTGACCAATAGAAAGCATAACGTCAGTTGTTTTTTAGTATATAATTTTACTGGCAAATTACTATGGAACGGGTGAATTCCCAAAGCAAATGACTACAATTCAAATCCAGGGGATACACCGGCTTAAAAGAAATCAAGGCCTGAAATTGGTTGTAGACTCAAATTGGAAAGAGACGACAATAACATGGTATGATTAAAAAAAAAGAGTCAATATACGTTAATTCTGGCTTCTGGTATCAGGAGGTAGTGGAGTCTTTTATTGCAAATGACGATAAAGGTGTGGTTAGGAGGGAAAATGAGACAATCAGTTTTGGACACGTTGAGTGTGAGATGGTGGTGGGTCATTCATGAGGAGATAGCAGAAAGATAGTTAGTGACAGGAAACTGGAAAGCAGGAGAAGAGATGTAGGGTTGGGTATCATTAGAATAGATGTGGTAGTGAAAACCGAAAGATTGTATTAATTTACCCAGGATTTTATAGCGAAGAGGGAATGTCCTAGAACAGGGCACCCGGATATGCCAGTTGTGAGTGGAGACCAGGATGTGCCAGCAAAGGAGACACAGAGGGAGCGATCAAAATGGTTAGAAGGAAACCAGGAGAGGGTAGTGCCATGCAGGCCAGTTGAATAGACGGGGATGGAGTGCAGAAGGTGATGGTCAACATGATACCTTCGTATGAATGTTCAATTGTTTTAATATATGTGGTATGTACATTTTAGTCCTATTGTAACCCCCACAAACTGAGAAACCACAATGTCATTGAAGACATCATGCTGAAGACACATAAAGAGGGCTATGTACTAGGGTATACCTGCTGGAAATACCATCCCTTTCATCTTGCATCTTTATGCATCAATGTATCCAGCACTTTGCTCCCCCTGGAGAAGCCTGGATTCAAAGAACACAAAATGCGATATTCTGCTTTAATAAAATACGATTTGAGCATCATATTATCCATCTGACAAACACTCCAAGTCCCACTTAAAAGGTTTATCTTCAAAGACTGTTATTATATTCAATATGATTAGACAGGAATGTCACAGCAAGGTCTTCGGCTCATTTCTATTCAATTTTACCTGCCCTTTGCTAAACCGCTAAGATTAAACATACGGACTATGGATTGCTGAGATAAAGTTCAATACATCCTTTCTGGAAATGGCAACTGGCCCAATTGACTTTGAAATGCTCTTTTAACAATCCTTGGCCTGTAATTCTCAGCCTTCCCATGATTGATGCTCTTGTGCATCGACTCAGCAAACCACTTTTGAGACATGAGAAGATTGGGTGGGAGGAAAAATGATTGTGCAATAAATAACACAACAGATCCAGGAAGAAACGAGAATGTTACCTACATAGCAAGCATCAAACTGTTTCCCAGTATGACACAAACGGCTTTTTCATCATGTTACCAAGCAGGATAAAATATAGAAGAACGTACCTAGAGGGTTACACATCCAGGCTGTATTATCTGCAATTTGTCAGTAATTTAGTGTTCTGATCGTTCGAATACACATTCAACTTTTCTCATTTGAAATGTTACATGCACTTATCTTTGGCACTCATGGTGTACGCACAATGTTGGATGATTTGACACAGAAGAGTAGAGAAATATGACAGCATGACAAGTTAATTATTCCTGCTATTCCTGGTACAGTATGTGCATAGAGTCACAAACTCCTCTGCTTGCTTTCACATATTGCTTAATATAGCCATTCTCCGTATTGGTTGCACATGCAAGTGTTAGAAAGCAATGCAAAGCTCACCGAAAAAATGAGAGGTAAACAATCTACATTTCTCATATTTAACTTTACAATTGGGAAGCAAAAGTGATGCAATGTGATAATTTCATCATGCAGGTAGGCAGTGCATGCAGAGGTGAAGAAAGGAGACTTAGGCCTCGGTCCCGCTGCGCTCGTTGGCGCGGGCGGCGGGTCGCGAGTTCCCCACCAGCAGGGGAATCCTCGCGAGCCGGTCCCGGTCCCCCCTGGCTGCACAGAGCACTACACGCTGTAGCGCGTCAGCCGCTGGAGACACCAGAGAATGGTGTTTTCTAGCTTTGACGTGTGACGTGTGTGGCTGTGAGCCAATGGGGAGGGGAGGCTTCGGGAGGAGGAGAGGCTTCGGGGAGCGGGGAGGAGTGTGGAGTGAAAGCAGGTGAGTGCCTTTCTCTGTGTGTGTGTCTGAGTGCGTGAGTGCCTGCCTGTGTGTGTATGTGTCTGAGTGCGTGAGTGCCTGTCTGTGTGTGTGTGTGCCCGAGTGCCTGCCTCTGTCTGTGTGTGTGTGTGTATGAGTGCGTGAGTGCCTGCCTGTGTGTGCGCGCGCGTGTGTGTGTATGAGTGCGTGAGTGCCTGCCTGTGTGTGTGTGTGTGTGTGTGTGTGTGTGTGTGTGCGCGTGTATGAATGAGTGCCTGCGTGTGTGTGTTTAAACTTACCTTCCAGCTCCAGCCCGAGTCCGTGGAGGGAGGGGGGGGAGAGTAGCGGGTCCCTCCGCTCAAGCCACCCCCCCCCTCCCTGTCAAACCGCCCACCTCCCGATCAAACCTCCCACCTCCCGCCCACCTCCCGATCAAACCTCCCACCTCCCGCCCACCTCCCGATCAAACCTCCCACCTCCCGCCCACCTCCCGCTCCGGCTCCCGCTCCCTACAGACCGCAGATCGCGGTCTGTGTATCTCAGCGCACCGCCTGTCAGCAGCGCAGGTGCGCTGACTCTGGGAGCGGGGCCTTAGCCTTAGGCTGCGCTTATAGTGCCGGCGACGGTGACGTCGCCTGAAAACAAACGCGTTGCCGCCATCGCGTGCGCTTATAGTAAGCGCGAAACGACGGAGCGACGCGAATTCTTGAAGCCGATAAAATTTGATTTTTCAGAGGCTGTCGCCACATGTGACAGCCTCTGAACCAATCAATGGCCAGGTCGCCGAAAGTTTAATTATAACTTTTGCGGGTAGCGACAGCAACCGGTGGCATCACCCGTCGCGTCGCCATCGCTGTTGCGCGCACTATAAGCGTGGCCTTACTTTGGGAAAAATAACATAGGCTTTTATTCAGCTGAAGTTTCAGCAACATAAAATACAGACTTTTTCACAGCCAACGTTCCACTTTCCCAGCTTATGAAAGTCCATATATGTCTATATAGATATCTGGTGTCCCTAGGCATCAAGGACATGTACATAAGCCCTGCACGCTCAGGTGTCCCTATGCAGCAAGAACACACACCCTTGGTCTGTACGCAGAGCAGGGAGAGAGACAAACACTTCCCTTTTCTGCCTTTTAAACCCCTTGCTATACTCAGGTAGGCTCGTTAGTACTCCTGCCTCTCCTCCAGGAAGGGATTAACCATTACCTGGCCGACACCCAACAGCTCGAGCTGTTGTTAACAGCCTTGCCCCTGTTACAATGCATCAATATGTTAAGGTATCTTGTTCAGGTTTTGCCCCATGTGCATCAGTCTGTGATTTGGGGATTGGCAAAAGAAGGTGCTGTTCGAAATCCCCGCGGCACGGTTTCCTGAGGAAGCGATTTCGCGAAATGCGTAGAGTTGTGTTTCACTACCAGAGGCAGTAAGATGCAAGACGACTTCTCATGGGATTTTCTATCAGCTGACGCCGAGATCTGCTAGCTGGGCCCAGAAGCAGAGTCGAACAGCTGTAGATGCTGAGAAGACACAGTATCGACCACGCTGAATACTCACTTTGTTATGATCTGCTATACACTATCCTAGATGTAAGTGTGCAAGTGTGCAAGCCCGCATAGATATCGTTCAGTGCCTTTTGTCCTTTAGGGACCATGTGAGTTTTGGCTCCATTCACTTTACACTCTAATACAAGAGAATATTGGATTTTGGACAATCTTGCTCTATATGTGTTTTCGTTTTATATTCCCACATATAATTCTGCGCTCCCTAAAAAACAACATCATGATTTGGACAAGGAGAATGCCAAGTAGGACCAGGTTGCATTATTCAAGAAGATGAGTGAGTGAATTAGGATTTTAGGTGCACCATGAGGGAGAAACAGATGTATCATGGTGATATTTTGGAGGGCGAGACGTCAGGAATCATGAGGGACTGAATGTGAGGAATGAAGGAGAGATCAGAGTCAAAGGTGACCACCAGACAGCGGGCTTGAAGTGTTGATGAAATTGTGGTGTTATTGACAGTGAGGGGAGGTTTGGGTGTAGGGGTGGTAGTGGAAGGGGGAAAGAGTATTAGTTCTGTTTTGGACATGGTAAGGGTTAGGTAACTATGGGACATCCAGGAGGAGATTGCAGAAAGACAGGACACTGGACAGAAGAGAGGGGGAGAAGTAGGGCAGAAGAGGTACATTTGGGTGTCTTCAGTATAGAGATGATACTGAAAAACTAAAGGATGTATTAGTTCACCAAGAGAAGAGGTGTAGAGTGAGAAGAGCAGCAGGCTAAGAACAGAGCCTTGTTGGACCCCAACACAGAGAGGGAGTGAAGTAGAGGAGACACCAGGAGAAGGAAACATTGGAGCGGCTGGATAGGTAGGAACGGAACCAGTAGAAGGCTGTGTCAATGGAGTGTAGTGTGTGCAGGACAAGGGGTGATCAACAGTGTCAAAGGAGTCAGAGATATTTAGGAGAATTAGTAAGGAGAAGTGATCATTAGATTTAGCTGTGAGTCATTGGCCACATTTGTTAGTACTGTCTCAGTGGAGTGTAGAGGATGGAAACCAGATTGGAAATAGTCAAGCAGGGAGAGAAAGTGAGTCTGGCGCTTGTGTACAAGTCACTCTGAGGCAAAGGGGAGAAGAGAGATAGGGCGGTAGTTAGAGAGGGAGGCGAGGTTAAGAAAGGCTTTCTTTAGAAAGGGCGTGATGAGTACATGTTTGAAAGAAGATGGGAATGTGCTGGAGATAAGAGAGAGGTTAAAAAGGTGAGTTAGAGTGGGGCATAGCATGCCAGAGAGGAAATGGCAGAGATGTGAGGTAATAGGATTTTCACGACCGGCACATCTGTGAGCAAGTAACTTGTATATATGAAAAGGGTTAATACACTCAACTAATTAGCTGACCCACTTTTCACCCTTGCAGGGTCCCTCAAATGTGTAATATCCCCCCTCATTCTGTCACAAATATCACCTTAACGCTGTCAGCAAGGATACAGAAAAATATAATCGCTAGGGTCCTTGGTCCCTGTTTACTAAGCAAAATATGTAATTAACACTCAAAAATCTATGGTAGTAAAATGTGTCAGAAAATGTAATACTCTCTTCTTAGCATGCAACGTTCAATTAAAGCCCAAAGACAATCACTTATTCAATTTTAGATTTAATATACAAAAGTAGTGCAGTGCTTAGGTTATAGAAAAAGATTATTACAAAAACATACAGTACAATATATGCAGACAGTTTAATCAAAATAAAAGGAGTAAAATAGATGCTCTAATTTACGTTAGTGCATAACATTTATCAGATTCCTTCAAAGAGCGCTTGAAGTTGGGGATATGGAAATCCACGTTTGCAATGGACAAACTCACCCTCTATGTTGAATTCCAAATCCATATTCCCAAATGCAGTGCTGATATCCTAAATTTCCCTTGCATTGAAAACAGCATAAGCCCACCTTCTGGGCATATCCTTAACATCCTCTCTCATCAATTTGTAGTAACACTTTTATGGCTTTAGAAAAAAAAAAATACTTTCTTTTTTAATCAAAAGGTGCCTGGATATAGAAACAGACTCTTAACTTTATTTCTCTAATACCTTAGAAGAACGCTATCTTCACTGCTGTGTTTGTATAATTAAAATACACGTTTGGATATGAAACAGTGTGTTTAATGCTAAGTTTGAGTGACAAATGGATATATGTCCTTTTACCCCTAACAATCGTGGACTGCCTATCATCATTCAATTCACCAGATCGCATATGTTCTAAAGATATGTTTGTAATTCTTTTGACTAATATCAGGTCCGCAATATTTTATATTTAGTAAACTTGCACAAATGTTTAGACTGTATTCCCGGCCACACCCTATAGCATTGCCAGACACCTAATAAATCCCTTAAAAATGACCTGGTTTTCTGTGTTGTTCCAGGAGTGAGTTATAGGTTTAGGAAATTGGGGAGTCGCAGCTTGTTTCTGACAGTGGACACAAACGCAAGAAACCTTTTAATATAATTCCAAACCTAATCGCGATTCCTGGAGAGGAAGGGGCGGTGAGATCATCATATGCCTGTACCTCTGATTCCTTATTGCCTGATATTTTCTTATACTTTGTAAGTGAGCACTTGTGAAGTGTTTTTTAATTCATTAAATTGTTGCACAGTTCGCGCTATGGTGTGTTCTTGTCCTCTGCTGTAGTGCACCCTATCCATCCCATCCTGGTCCCCAGACGCCCCTCTACGTGGGACTACTGTTCGTGTACACTTTATGTGTGAAATGCCTTTACTCACTGTGCATGTTGTCCTGCTCCCTTGTCACCTCTACCCCTTATGACACCTCTCCTTCTTTAACTGTGTGCAAAGGGGCTGGCTTAGATGCCAGTCTCCTTGCTCAGAAGGATATCACTGTTTCTCCTGGCGTGACCAGCTGTCCATAGTGTCCCAGTCAGTGTCCACGTCACTACTGGCTGTCTCTTTCTAGCTGTCCCTAGCTAAAGGATAGGAGGTGATGGTCAGAGATTTGGAAGGCCATGTTAGAGGAGTTAGAGACAGATATATACAGAGCAGAAACAGAAGAAAACAAGGTTAAGGAAGTGCCCTTTGCAGCGAGTAGGAGAGGTGGTCCTCTGGAAGAGACTATAGGAGGAGGTTAGGGAGATAAGATGGGCAGCTGATGTGGCATTGGGATTGTCAATAGGTATATTATAGTCTCACAGGATGACAGTAGGTGTGGCAGAAGAGAGGAAGTGAGGACCACAGGTGGCAATGTTGAGGGGGACAATAGATGACAGCGACATTGAGGGAAAGGGGAAAAAAGAGAGGGACAGTGTGGACTTCAAAGGCTGAGAAGGAGAGAGAGGGAAAGGGGGGTATGAAATGTGCAGCTTGGGGAAATTAATATGCCAACTCCTCCGCCATGTATATTCCCTGGTCTGGGGGTGTGGATAAGTGAGAGACCACCATATCAGAGTGCAGCAGGAGAGGCTGTGTCTGAGGGCATAAGCCAAGTTTCTGTAATGGCTGGAAGGCTGAGGGAGTTGGAAATGAATACGTCATTGATGTGAGTTTGTTGTAGACAGATCATGCATTCCATAGGGCACAGGAAAAGGAAAGGGAGAGGGGAAATGGGGATGAGGTTGGAATGATTGGTAATGCATAGTGAGAAAGGGACTTTGGGGTAGGGTGTGAGATGTGAAACGATTGGTATGTGGATAGGGTCAGGATTGGGCATTATGTCACCACAGAGTAGGAGTAATAGTAAGGAGAGGAAGAGAGAGTAGGACAAGAAGTTGCTGTTGGGGGGGTGATGGCGGGGTGATGTGAGAAGCAGATTGACTTGATGGCTGAGGAAGATGACAGTAGTGAATAGGAAATTAGGAAGAAGGATTTAGGGGTGAAAGTGTGGGAGCTAGGGGTAGAGGCCAAAGTGCGAGAGCAGAGGCAAATAGGGGAGAGCAGAGTAACGGTGGTGCAAAGCTGAGATGTGGCTGAAGTCTTACTTACTAAACGTTAAACTGTAGTGTTTCCAGTTGGCATGTACAGTGCACGAACAGCCAATGGTGTGTGCCCTTTGGCTGCTGCCAAAAGCTTGTCGCATTAGGCAGTGCCAGGGTGTGTTAAAACAGGTTGCAGAGGGAAATGGAGGATGAGATAGTCAGGGAGGAAGGTGTGCAATGAGTGTGTGCAATCAAGGAGAAGTATTAGGAGGAGAGACAATGGTGGATGAAAGTGGGGGGCTGTAATGGTGCAGGCTAACAATTGTACAATATTAGTGTAGAGAGAGAAGTGAGCTCACCAAAAGCTATCCAGTAATATGACATGACCCGCAGCGTCATTTGACGCTTGATACAAGGTAAGTGGGGGGTGGGGGCGAGCAATGGGGGAGAGCAGGCAGGGGGCGCAGGGCAAAAAGTTTGCGCAACCCTGAATTAGGTCACAATCCCAGTAGCACTCCTTTTGACACAAATATATATGGTGTGGTGGGTTCAGGTTGTGAGCTTGCAGGGGTTGTGTGTGTTTTCAAACTTATATTCTAAACAATTACATGCCCCCCCCCCCCCCCAATAAAACAGCCTAATTGCCCATTACAGACTGGGCAATTCGCAAACAAGAAATGTAATGTAAATACACACCAACTCCTGTCCCAATACCTAGCACACCAGATTTAGACAAGCAGTGCAGGGAGGGGGTGAATCTGGTCCAGAGGAGTTAACAGATTATTGAAACGGGTTCATACCTGAAGAGATAATGCAATTAGTTCCCTATCACAGCCACTGAAGCTCTTAGCGTGCATGATGTATCTATCTAATACGGTGTCGTATACTGTGCTGGATCTGAAGTGGCATAAATCTCCCTGGTCAGCTATCTGCATCAGTACAAGAGGACAACGTGCTTACATTTAATGCGGATGCAAGAAGATAATGTTGCAGTGCTGGGCCGCCGGCAGGGAGGGTGAGCCAGGACAAGTACAAGTTATTCTTTATTCTCCCCCACAAGATCAAAAACTCATACAATGTGGCTACATACGTTACTGCAACATATCGCTTCATTTATCCATATGGCCTTAAAAAATGTCCCTTAAAGCTGCAGTTCAGTCAATATCCTGCATGTGTGTTTTTTTTTAATAAATCAGTTCTGTAGTAAGAAAAAATACTTTTAGCATTTTCTGTTTTAAAAAAAACAACTTTGAAAGACCAATTTTCTTGTATTGTATTTTAACAACCATTTGCTAAGGCACTGCCCCTTCATGTCCTGTCACAAGCCCTGGCACACCCCTTTGTCAGCCCTGCCTTCCCTCTAGCACATGTCAGTGCAGGAGTGCTCATGAATATTCATGAGCTTCCACTGAGTGACCGAAGCAGAAGAAAAACATATGCCAGCTCTAATTATGTCACCAAATTTCGCCGATCAATACATGGAGAACGAATTGACCTGCAGCTATACAGTTCTTTAGGTAATTAGAGATTGCACACATGAAACCATTGAAGTAAAAAAATAAAAAAAAATAAAAAAAGACTGAACTGCAGCTTTAAATATTGGGTTTTGTACATGCTGTGATTATATCTAAAAGTTTGTCACCTTCGGTTCATAGTGCTGATTAACAGTAATGCCGATAAATTGCTGGTTGGCTAGAACATTGCCATCAATATATTCTGATTAATCATATTGATCTGTAGTAGGTGCAATGCTAGATACATACATTATTAAAACTAACCAACATTACAATAATGTTACAGATTTCACTCATCTGTGACAAAGGTTGGGACATGTGCAGTTAAGGACCATGCACCGGTATTCATGGAACTCTTATAAAGGGAATCAGAGATTGATCCTGTGTTAACTGCCATTGATTTAGTATTGAAGAGTAGTTATTAGAGTTTAGTAAAACTTGTAAATACACTAAGAAATTAATGTATCTTCCCACTCCTCAAACTTCACCCAGTACCCACATCATTAAAGACTTCAGAATCATCTCAATATTCTCATTGATATCATTGAACTCATCCTATAGGCTTTCCTCTCATTCAGCTACAATCATTCTCTTACCAAGTTCTGCCACCTCCTTTAACTTTTAGAGGTGACCTCCAGCAATACCCAGGAGAGATCACATGATGCGACCAGGGCCGGGATATCAGAAACTGAAGCGGAGAAGGCTCCAGTTCTGTTTCGAGTGGGTTAGCCACTCCATCCGAGTGGTTAGCATGATCACCCCCTTAGAAATACGCCTCAAAGCTACAGTTCAAGCTGCTGTTTAAAAAATAAATATTTTCCCCATTCAATATGCGCATCAATACAATCTGCACACTGACAAGTGACTAGCTAAGTTGCAGATCGATCTGTTCTCCTGAAATCAATCGCTTTGCTCAGGGTTATTTAATTCAGTTCTTGCACAGCATTGTGGGAAATGTAGTCCTGGAATATGATTTACTGGGCAGTTACTAGATACAATTGGTTCACTGCTAGAGAGGGCGGGGCCTCTCTTTGCCAGGGCCTATCAGAAGGGGACGGGGGGTGTCACTTTGGAAATGCTTCCTACATTAGAAACATTAAACATGTCTTTAAAGCATTTTATTTTTAAATGCTACAAGTATTTTCTCACAGTACAGAACTGATATATTAAAAAAACACACATGTAGGATATCGCTTTAACTGCTGCTTTAACGACATACTAGGTACGTCATTAAGACACTATAAAGCTTAGTATTGTTAGAATTGACACTTCTCTACCCCAAATCAACAAAAATTCAAATTCCCTCCCAAATCTGTGCTCACCTATCCCCTCTCCAACTCATTCAAAATGCTATGTGCTGCGTATTTAGTGATGGAGGGTAGTGCACGCACTCTGTCACACTGGTAAATGGGGGGGTACTTAGCTGCCGGTACACTGGTTCCAGTGAGCTCCTGACGTCCCAAATGAGTCCAATACTGTACTGGCGAAACGTCGTTTATCATGGCACATTAGATCTTTGTTGCTGATTAAGACCGTGTACCTACTGGACCACGTATTTAGTGGACATGTCATCCAGGCCAGTTTAATGGACACTTTGCATGTGTGTTAATGTAGTCTCACTACATTCAAGTGGTTGAACCTGATTGATGCAGTATCTCAGCGTTCTTTGTGACATGGACACCTCCCCCTATCTCCCTGTGCCTAGGGCCCCAAAAGTGATAGTAAAAAGAAAAGTTGTAAAATATGAATAATGAGCCAGCAGTGCATTGCTCCCCTCTGGCAGGGAAAAGGTTAATCCATGTAGGTTTGGGATATGTTACTCTTCTAAAGGAATCTGCAATCCTGGCATCTCATCAAAAATAAACTGAGATCAGACAGGATAAGTGGGGAAAAAAGAGCCCTGGATACACCGGAGGCTTGCGGCATTGACTGAGATGAAATTATACAGCTTGTGAATTATTTTTACCATACCCAGCCACTGAACAACATCTGGCAGGGGGGAGACGTTCTATGAAGTGGAATGTCAGAGCACACTTATGTAGGAAACCAATTACAATAATTAGAAAGAGGGAGCATTGAAGTTCTAAACATCACTCAAAGCCGATGATCTCAATTAGTTGGGGAGTTTGCTCCTTTACGATTTATCTTCTGTATACTGATTTCCCAAACGGGTATCCTCTACAGCGCCTCCTAGAAGCAAGGCAGTGACATGTTAAATAGGTTATGTGTAGGTGATTGATACCTTTAGAAATCAGATGAGAAGTAGTATTTTTTTTTTAAACCATTGTTTAAAGTTTGAAAACTTCCATGGTTAACAAAAGTTTTGGAGGGATTGTACGATCTGTATCTCTTCTCATCTGGTGATCAGGCTGTGGGTTAGTCTTAGAACCTATATATACACAATTTAGTCTGTGGCTCACCAATCATAGGAAAAGTGTAGTATTAGTCACCATGGTGCATAGAGAAGTATATATACACACGGTCTGGATATTATAAGGTAGCACCTGGGAAAGGATCCTTGGTAAAGCACTCTTGGGGGCACAGATGGGAAGGACAATGTATAATCCACACAGGTATCCCATTCATATGCAAAGAATGAAAATAATAACATTTTAATCAAATAATTGTAAATTCAGGGCATAAAATAAATGTAGTAAAACACTGGTGGTAGGTATGGCTATACAAACATTATCTGGCTCCTCCTAAGCCAAACAACTAAGTATTATACAGCAAAGGGGTTAATGTCCTTGTAGATAATCATTAGGGACATAGGATATACCCATTCTTAATTCAATGTATTCCCCCTTTAACATGGACATAAAATCGGCTACATATCACATGCTAATCACAAAATTGTATTCACTGTTGTAAATCATCCTGCAGAGGATATACCTACTAGTCAAAAGGTTTTGCAACGACACAATAAGTCGCCACAGTTGAAACCGCAGTATGCAACAAATGTAGAAATAATGTATCCAAATCAAACCCCTTCACAAGGTAATCAACTGCTAAGTTTGTAAGAGTATCTAATAGCACACGTTCCTGTTGGGTCTGACATAATTCCAGTCATTAGGTTGGTGTTTTAGGCTTATTATCAACTCTATATAGTTGGTATGGAAATCCTTTTAGGAAATGTGGGACGAGACTCATTTAAATATACTTTGCATTAGCATATCTCCCAGCCAGGTACCTATTTACAGTAAGGGCAGTTAAAATGTTGAATTCGTTACCCATGGAGACTGTGATGGCAGATATAATAGATATGTTAAAAAAAAAGGTTGGACATCTTTATAGAAAGGAAAGGTATACAGGAATATACCAAATAAGTAAACATGGGAAGGATGTTCATCCATGCAGTAATCTGATTGCCAATATTTGGAGCCAGGAAGGAATTTATTTTTCCCCTTTTGAGAAATCATTGGGTTTTTTGTTTGACTTCCTCTGGATCAATATAGTGTAAGTAAAAATATAGGATAAGTATCTGTCGTCTAGATTTAGCATAGGTTGCCCTTGATGGACATATGTCTTTTTTCAACATCATCTATTATATGTTTGGGGAGTAGAAATCACTATAGGTTAACTCAGGGAACAGAACATCCGTTCCTGTTTAAGGCAACGTCCCATTATGAGCTCTGATTGAATGGAGCTTTGAGCATCTGCTCTTTTTCAATCTCATCTACTATGTAACGATCTCAGCATCCTAAAAGCAATGTTGCATTATTATAACATCATGTTATGTCTCTTAAAAGCATGAAAGGTTGAGGTGACCTTACTAAAAAATGAACTGAAATCTCTCCAATTTGAAAGATATTGGAGAGACAGTCAAAGTTTTTAGCTTCCTGGCCAATCTCTGTCATGTTACATGACAAAGCTACTGTAAATTAGGCAGAGAATTAAAAACAATAGGCAAAAAGTCCATAATTGTAAAAACATTAATTAGAATACGGTTTCATATCATAAGAGAAGGTTTCAATGTTCTACTTCTTCTTTTGAATCGAGCGTGGTAAACAGACAGCAGAACTTGTATCTTGCTGTTGAAGGCATCTACCGAGGCTAATGGGAACATCTCAAACTCAGATATTGGCTATAGTGAAGGTTTCCTGGAACCAGGGTCACGAATGATGTATGAATGATTCTAGTAAGCTCAACTCATGTCCTCCCTCTTCCAAAGCATGACAAGTCCTTAATGTCTTTCTTAATTTTATTGCTGGATTAGAAAACACAGGAACTTGTGGGTGTAGTGTAGGCAGAGAGTGCTTCTCTATGTGGGATGCTTCTATGGGGTTAGACTATGGTAAGAGAGAAAGGCCTTACCAGGGGTGGATGCAGACAGGTCTGTACTCACTGTAGCAGAGGTGTAGAGGAGCACAGCAGCGTTTCTTGGCAGCATGCCAGTTGGTGGATCGCCAAAATGAGGGTAACTCCAAGCAGGGATTAGTATTAAAAGAATACTTTAATGGTCAGTGCAAAGTAAAACAATGGTAGGAGCGCACCTACGCGTTTCGTCCGTAAAGGACTTTCTCAAGAAAGTTACGTAGGTGCGCTCCTACCATTGTTTTGCTTTGCACTGACCATTAAAGTATTCTTTTAATACTAATCCCTGCTTGGAGTTACCCTCATTTTGGCGATCCACCAACTGGCATGCTGCCAAGAAACGCTGCTGTGCTCCTCTACACCTCTGCTGCTTGTTTACCCTGAGAGGACTGCACGCAGGAACAGATCCACGCATCCAGGACACCACCAAGGGAGGTAAAGGGCCTGGGCCCATCATTATTTTACCCTCCAGTGCTGGACTGATTGAGATATTTCCCCAGGGTGTAGTACACCATCAATAGGAGACCTAATTTGGGGTACCCGCGTGGGAACCACCAGGCCTCTGGTTTCACACCCTGGGATGTTATGGATAATACTTTATGTCCCTAAACCTGGATCCACTATGGTACAAAGAATTATCAATACAATAATGAGCTATCTATGGTGATGCACCATAAACACCATTTGCCTGTACTCACTGTAATCTAGGGTGGAAAAGGAAGTGAGGGGCAGGGGTCACACTAAAGGTTGAGTGGGACTGCACTAACTGTCAGCAAAAGACAGGGGAGAACATGGGAAAGTCCATTAACTGGGAGGACTGGAGAAGCTGCAGTAGCAGTTCACTGATTACGTGCTCAGAGGCAAGAAATGCAACATTGTTGCATGTTACACAGGCACAGTGTGTGTATGTGGAACCAATGCCTGCAGCTGAACTTAAGGAGCTGACAAGCAGAAGGGGGGTCGGGCAGGAATGTGATTCTTGTTCCATGACACTCCCCGTCTGGTATCTGGAGATACCACTATATAACTGGAATATGTGGAACATATGTGCAATGCATAACAAAGATAACATCACATTCTCAAACAATGCAAGAGTCCATGTCCACATAGCGATGTGACACCGGCCGGTGTCACTGGTATCAAGGTCCCTTGGCCAAGGTTCTTTGGCAAAGGATGCAGGGTTGATGCACAGCTCCAGGTTTGCTGGTTGCACCACAATGTCTTTGTATAAAGGTCTCTGGCACTGTTTCCTTTTAGTCTTGTAAGAGAGCAGTCCTTTTGTCTCTGTAGTTTCACCCACAGAGTGTATCCCCTTGTAGGTATACCAGCCGTGGCAGCCTGTTGCTCTATCACCTGGCGTTTGGCAGAAGGAGAGGGCTTTTGGCTCCTTGTGGGAGCGGATTACTGTCCCTGGAAAACTGGTTGTCGAATGTAATCCAATAAAGGGGGCGTCGTTCAGGGAGACTCCCTGAAGCTGAGCGCTGGGGTTGAACATTACCCGGATTTGATCGGGTTCCTGAGGGTGGTAGGCCCCAGGTGATTGGAGGTACCGACATTCTTCGCCTTCCTCCATTAGAGGTGCTGGCTTTGCATGGCCGGTAAAGAATATCTTCTGGATGAAGACCACAAAGTTGTTTTTGGTCTCTGGTTCCCTTTGTGGGCCGCAGAGGTGCGAGGTGAACCTAGAAATGGCATGTTCTCCATTGTTTGGGAAGCACCTCCTTGGTGAACGGAATGGTAGCGGAGTCACCCGACTGCTTAGTCCGTCTTTAGAGAGCTCCTTGACAGTTAACCTCGGGAATCCTCTATCTTCCCTCAATGGTGTTTGTTTGTCATCGTTCCTTGTTGTCTGGAACGCTGTGCACCGTAGTTCATCGGTACATTTCTCTTGCACGAGAACATCTCCGCGTAGTTTGGTGAAACGCTTTTGAGTTTCTTTGTTGACTGCCATCGGGAGGTTGTTTTCTCCCTGGACATGATGAAGAACAGTCTCTTTTGTCCTTGTAAATCCTTTTGGGAAATGTCTCTGCAACTGTCCCCTCTTACGTGTTTGAACGAACAGTCCTTTTGACACTGTGGCTTCGCCTGTGGGGCGCAATCTTTTGCGGCTATGCCAGCCGTGGCAATTGGTTGCTCTGTTGCTTGATACTCTGTGGAGAGGAACAACTGTATGTCTTAATTGTGCCCTTGCTCGCGGGAGTATTGTCTGATTGTTTGTTGTTTTTAGGACAATCCCTTTGTCGGTCACCTTTGGGAGGTTACTCTCTTCCTTCGGTGGAATCGACTCATCATCCTTGGCTGTCTGGACTGCTGAGCATCCTAAGCCATTGTCGCGTCCCATCGGCGTGAGGATGTTTTTGTTGGTCTCAGGGGTCTGACCTTGTCTTTTCTCTTCACTTGGCCCTTCGGTCACTTGGAGATAGCCAAGACATGGTTCAGGGAGAGATGTGTGTCCACATTCTGTCACCTCTGTTCTGCGGGCATCAACGTAGTCTTGCCGTGCTCTTTGTTAGTGCACGAGTTGCCCACTATCACCCATCCTAGGTCGAGTCTTTGGGCGTATGGCGCGTTGTGGGGTCCGTTATGCTGTTTACGGACTTTATGTACCCTCATGATGTCCCTACCGAGCAGGAGCAGGATCTTGGCGTCTTGTTCCACCGGCCGGATGTGGTTGGCTATTCCTTTGAGGTGGGGGTAATGGAGTGCCACGTCTGGTGTGGGTATCTCGTCCCTGTTTGTGGCCATGTGGTTGCACTCGATGAGTGTGGGAAGGGGCATGTTTACTTTGCCGTCTATTGAACATATGGTGTAGCCATTCACTCTTCTCCCTGTGGTCTCCATTTGCCCTGCGCACGTTCTGAGAGTGTAAGGAGAAGCACCATCTTGTATGTTAAACATGTCGAAGAACTCTGACCTGACCAGTGATCGGTTGCTCTGGTCGTCGAGGATTGCGTACATCCGAATAGCCTTCTCAGGTTGTCCCTGGGGGTGCACTGCGACAAGGCATATTTTGGAGCAGGACATTTTGTCACCTTCTTTTCCGCAAACTTCAGTGCGCTGAGATGTGACGGATGTTGACTCTCCTTCTTCTTTCTCCCCGCCATGCTCCGCTATGGAGGATGGGTTCTTGAGTTGGTGGAGTGTCATCGCCTCTGGGTGTAACGCTGTCACGTGCTTGTCACTCTCGCACACTGTGCATTTGATCTCTTCCTTACAGTCCCTGGCTAGGTGAGTCGTGGAACCGCAGCACTTGAAGCAAACTCCGAATTCTCCAAGTAACCTCTTGCGTTCCTCTAGGGACTTCATCCTGAACCCAAAGCACTTGTTGAGTGGGTGTGGCTTCTTGTGTATGGGACATTCCCTGTTTGGGTCCCTTGGTTCCTTGTCTCCGGCGACCGACTGATCGGGAGTAGTTTGGGTCGTGGGAGGCACGTCCGTCCTGCGGGCCGAGACGGGTGTTTGGGGGTTACCATATCTCGTCGCTGGTCTCTCGTTCTTCAGGCTGCTCGCACTGTATGTGGCTTGCGCACCTAAGATGAAACTGGGATCGTTCCTTGTCCTTGCCGCTTCGCGGATGAAGCTCACGAAGAATGAGAATGGGGGGAAGACAACCTGCTTCTCCCTTTTGTATTTGGAACCTTGTGAAAGCCACCTTTCTAGGAGGTTGAAGGGTAGCTTCTCCAGGATGGGTCTCACTCCACGAGCTGAATCTAGGGCGTTGAGACCTATTAAGGAATGGTCTTTCCTTGCGAACTCCAGTTCTTGCAGCAGGTCTCCAAGATCTCGTAACTTCGAGTAGTCTTTAGTTGTGATCTTGGGGAAGCTCTCGATTCTTTTGAAGAGTGAATCTTCGACTGCTTCGGGGCTGCCATAGGACTCTTCTAGCCTTTCCCACACTAGGTCAAGACCTACTTGGGGTTGATGCGCGTTTGCCGTCCGAAGTCTCTGCGCTTTCTCCCTGGATACGTTCCCCAGGAACTTGACTAACAGGTTGAGCTCTTCCCTTGCTGAGTAGTCCAAGCTGTCGATTGCGTCTTTGAACGTGAACTTCCACGTCCGGTAGTTCTCAGGGCGGTCGTCGAAGCTGATGAGTCCTGCGTGCACCAAGTCGCGCCGGATCATGTACTTGGCTATGTCTGTCAGACCTGAGACATCGGCGCGTTTGCCCCGTTCTGAGGTAGTTGCTGGGACGGTCTGTGCGGTCGCCTCTTCCTTGGCGTGGATGCGTGATGGCTGCTGGCCAGTGTGAGGGGCTGTTTTCTCCCGCGTGGGTGTACCTGGATTGCGATCCTGTTGTGGTGCATCCGTGTGCGCGCTGGCGTGTGGATCACTGTTGCGGCTGTGGCTATCCCAGGCAGCATGTACCATTGCAGGAACGGCATCTTCTCCTCGTGGGCCTAGCAAGTCTTCGTTGTCTGTGGAGTCGCTCCATCCGTGTTGGGATGGTGCACTGGTGTTTGCACTGAAGAGGCTCCTTACGTAGTCTTCGGTGCGTTGGGCTGGATCCTCTGAGGCAATCCGTCTGTACGGTTGCTCCCCGCCGTCCTGTTGCGCGGCTGCTTCTAGGACTTCAGCTTGGGCTATGGCGGCGGCGGCTTCCTTCTCTTGATTAAGCGCCTCTAGTTCCGCATCAAATTCGGCTTTCCTACGCGCAGTGGCTGCGGCAGTAGCGGCAGTGGCGGCGGTAGCAGTGGCGGCGGCATTAGCGGCGGCTGTCTGTTCCTCCTCCTCTATGCGCGCTCTTCCTGCTCTTATGGCTGCCTCTCTGCGACTATATTCGGCCCTGGCACGTGCGGCCTCTGCGGTGGCTCGCGCCTTAGTAGCGTTTGCGCTTGCGCTGGACACGTTGGATTGCGCTGATTTTGCTGACCTTGATGAGTGCCTGGATGTGCTTGAGCGCTGCGATGCGGTCTCCAGGAGGAGCTCTTTTCTCTCGCTTTGGGCGTCTGAGATGGCGGTCTGCACGACGCCATCGCGCTCCAGGTCAATCGCCTTTTGCAGATCGCGTTCCCGCGTGCTGTCTTCTGTGTTAGTTCTTGTCAGATAGGTGAAATATGCCTGTGACAGCGTTACGTAACGTCTATGGCTTGACTTAATCTGAGTGATAGCTTGCTTAATCTGGGTTGCTTGATCGCTAGCACTTGCGACATTACTTATCTCACGATCAGTGAGGCCCAGGCCTTCTCTAATTTAGCACGGTGCACTTCAACGTCAGTTTCGTATTTTTCGCGGGCCTTTTGTGTCAGTGCGACTGCCCGTTTGGGCCTTGCGCCTGCCTGCGCCTGTTGCAGTTGCGCGGCGGTCTCTGTGTCTGAGTGATCGCTCTCCTGCGTGATGTCTGGTGAGGCTCTGAGTTCTGCCATGCTGTAGGTGTGTGTAGGCCTTGTCAGCGAAGGGCGTCTGTCTCAGATGGTGCCGAGCGGTGTCCTGCAGCGTGCAGCGTTGGGGTAGCTGTACTTACAGGTGTCCGTAGGCTGCTCACTGTGGGGCTGAGCAGCGGGTGGACTCAGACAGAGAAAAAGGCAGTTAGTAATTGTGAGAGAAGCACTGTTTGTTGCAAGGCTGCCGTGCAGTTTGAGCTACTGGTTGTCTGTGAAAGCTGCAGACTGTTTGCAGTTTTAGCTACTTGGTGCTTCCTTTGTGTGGTGTAGAGGTTGCTCTGTATAGCTGTGTAAGCTGCTTGCTTGTACTGCTGTAGAGGCCACTCTGTATAATGGAGTCTGGAGTAGCAGCTCCTGTAAGTGTCTGTAAGGCACACGATTATCTTTTCACTATTCTGTTTAAACTGCTGCTTGTTTTGCAGAAAGCTGTAGCAGTTTGCTGTATAGCTGTGTAGAGCTGCACTTTTGTAGCATGAAGGCTGTGAGTGATAGCTTCTGCGTAGACCTCTAATACACGGTCTCTCTCTTACTTTCCTGGAACCAGGGTCACGAATGATGTATGAATGATTCCAGTAAGCTCAACTCATGTCCTCCCTCTTCCAAAGCATGACAAGTCCTTAATGTCTTTCTTAATTTTATTGCTGGATTAGAAAACACAGGAACTTGTGGGTGTAGTGTAGGCAGAGAGTGCTTCTCTATGTGGGATGCTTCTATGGGGTTTGACTATGGTAAGAGAGAAAGGCCTTACCAGGGGTGGATGCAGACAGGTCTGTACTCACTGTAATCTAGGGTGGAAAAGGAAGTGAGGGGCAGGGGTCACACTAAAGGTTGAGTGGGACTGCACTAACTGTCAGCAAAAGACAGGGGAGAACATGGGAAAGTCCATTAACTGGGAGGACTGGAGAAGCTGCAGTAGCAGTTCACTGATTATGTGCTCAGAGGCAAGAAATGCAACATTGTTGCATGTTACACAGGCACAGTGTGTGTATGTGGAACCAATGCCTGCAGCTGAACTTAAGGAGCTGACAAGCAGAAGGGGGGTCGGGCAGGAATGTGATTCTTGTTCCATGACAGAAGGTGCATTCCTACTTTCCTTACCCCCTCTCCCCCCAAATGTAAAATATTCCATAGGATGGAGGAAGAGGGAAAAGTGGAAGGAAGGAAGGTTCCTTAGTGGTTTTAGTTTAGTTTGGCCATGATATTTGATACCACGGTAAATTGGAGAAAGCCTTTGACCTGACTTGACAAAAAGGCTCTGCAGTGGTCGGTTCTTTTTGGTGTTCTAATCCAGGGGTCTCCAGACTCAGTCCTCAAGGGCCACCAACAGGCCAGCTTTTCAGGATATCCTTGCTTCAGCACAGCTGGCTCAATCAGTGGCTCAATTGAAGACTGAGCCACTTATTTAGCCACCTGTGCTAAAGCAGGGATATCCATAAAAGCTGGCCTGTTGGTGGCCCTTGAGGACTGAGTTTGGAGACCCCTGTTCTAATCCTATGGCGAGTGAACTCCAGTAATCGAAATTTCCACAATTCTCTGATTAAAACCCTAATAAGAAAACCCTTCCAGAATTAATTAAATGGATCAGACATATGTAGGTAACAGGGACATTTTAGAAATGAGTCTAAATTTCCATAAAGTATAATCGGACATTTCTTATAGCCTCAGATCAAATTCTATGTAGTAAGACCATCTCTCCACAACTTGGATCATCTTGTTTAACAGCAATTTCTCAAAGTACTTTACTCTGTCATTTGGGGCGTGTCAATAGGAAGAGTTGGGCAGGAGTTAAGTGACATCCCTATTATAATCTGACGTTTCGAAATCTACATCTCTCAATGTCATTTGTTCCCATCCTCACATATCAAAGACATTTTAGGATAATAAGTTAGACCCAACAGACCTGCTTCAAATTTCAGAAACTTGACCAACTATTTTCTTAACTCTGATACAACTGCTAATGGATCTAATAGGAGATCTTGCCTCTTTGCAAAGCACACATATCTGGATCTTAACTATCTGCTTATCGGGTCCTATCTATATACATATATAGACAATACACATATACACACAGTGTATGTATGTATGTATCCAGAACTTAGAAAAATTAAATGTTTATTGCAAAGTATAGTTTTGCAATAAACTTTATTTTTCCAAGTCCTTGAGTGCCTGCTTCCATCATTTCTGTATTCCAGGCCCCAGCCGTTTGAACCCAGGCAAGATGCTACCTTGAGTGGAGTGTACTGTATATATAGGGAATCCAGAGCTACATCCAATATGACAAAAATACACAGTGAAACACACACACACACACACACACACACACACACACACACACACACACACACACACACACACACACACACACACACACACACACACACACACACACACACACACACACACACACACACACACCTTGATAAAAGGGTCATTTAGTTTAACCCCTTGGCCAAAGCATTTTAAGCCTGTGAGCCACTTCAAGGCATGACCAGATATTGCAGGTCCTAACACTGATTCAAATTTTTATTCACCTGTATAGTTACAGGAAGAATGATCTGCATTGGATCTGTCACAACCAGCTGCATGAAAAGACCTGTACATATGGAAAGTGGGGATCCAATGCAGATCTTTCTTCCTGTAATTATACAGGTAAATAAGAATTTTAATCAGTTAGTGTTAGGACCTGCGATATCTGGTCATGCCTTGAAGTGGCTCACAGGCTTATAAGGCTTTGGCCAAAGGGTTAAACTAAATGACCCCCTTTTCAAGATATATATATATATATATGTAAAATAACCCCACACTGATGAGACCCATCAAGGTCGAAACAGCTGTCTGTGGGTGGTTTTCTGGGTATGCACCTTAACCCTGGCTGTGCTCAAAGCTGTGACCATGCAGCAAGCTTAAGCCTACAGGGAACCATGTTAAAAATGGTTATTGAGGCAAAAAGTGACACTATGTGCTCATTTGCATGTCATTTCCCAGAATCCCTTGCTGCAGTGGAAGTGATGTATGCTGGGTGATAATGGGGAAAGGCGGGGTTGCAGACCTGCCTAAGACATGCAGATGAGCATACAGTTATATTTGCATATATATATATATATACATATATATATGTATTTCACTGTGTATTTTTGTCATATTGGATGTAGCTCTGGGCTCCCTTTGTGTTTTGTTTTTTGTAGTATACAGTGCCACGCTCAGTAGCACTCCTTTTTGACACATATATATATATATTTGTGGTAATTTTGGGGGTTTATATGAGCCTACTGGGTATCTGTATGTTTATTAACTTTGTACAGCTGGTCTCAGCTGTTTTGGAGGTTAGTGGCCCCTCCTCCCCAGGTTTTAAGCTCTCCCCTCCCCAATTTCCATATATACAGGACTTTTCATGCAGCTGGTTGTGACAGATCCAAAGCAGATCATACACACACACACACACACACACACACACACACACACACACACACACACACACACACACACACACACACACACACACACACACACACACACACACACACACACACACACGCAAATGACTCCTACCTTTCTCTCCATTCATTCTACTTATAATGACTATATTGAAATTTATTTTTCCCCTTTGTTTTAATATATTTTTTGTTTAATCTGAGAATAGTTTGTTTTTTATTTAGTACATTGACTCTCTCTTCTTTTCCACTATTTTAGATCACAGTAAATATTCAATGTAGCTTGAGGATCTCCTTATAGTGGATATATATTACCCTTGGAGTATGTGCTCTATCTCTCCAATTGGATTAAGGCTGACATCTCAAAGTGTGCACTGATGTTGCAATTATATTGATGGATACTCAAACCTTTAATAGTCCCTATATCAAGGATGTGAGGCCTTTTCTGCGCATGTCTTAAACGAGCACTGGCATTTCAATTCTGCCTGTTATTATGCCCGGCTGCATTGCTGTGCATTCGGAGGTTTAATTTGGAGACCTGCAATGCGCATGCGCGGGAATTGGACTCCCGTTGCTGTGCGAATATGACGTCACTACGTCGTCGTTGGCATTGAGATTGCTTTCTACTATGGAAGCAATGTTTACAAGGCCACAGCGCCATCTACAGTATCTGGGACATAATATGTGTGTTGGTGAGACGCAGGCACGGCAGTTAAAGCCTCTAATATATATGGATATGGGACGTTTTTGGCGCGAAATACGTCATCAAGCAGTGCCTTTTTAACCGGACATGCTCCATGGCTCCAGTACCACCCTAGAAGAAGCCTTAGCGGGCGAAACGCGTTGGTGGTACTTTTATGCTGCTGGCCCTGCCTGCTGGCTCTTTATTTGGACATTTTATGTGTTGTGAATACCCTTTGATGTGACCGCTGTCTTGTGATTGTGGTTATGCTTATCCAGGACTTCCTTGTCATTACAGCTACACAGGAGTTGAGTATACTACCTTCATATACTATTGGCATCTTGCAGCTATGATACTGTTTTTCAGTATATGGGTCTCTCTCCTGTATATATCATCATTGATTATTTGTGTTTGAGTCACTGAAGCACCTTCTATGTTTATTGTTATGCACTATATTTATAGTTTCATGCTCATAGGTCCTTTTACAACAGTGCCCCTTACACTAGTATAGTATGCCTGGTATATTCAACCACTCTCTGTTTATTTTTTTCCTTTAGAGGTTTAGTATTTATTTTCTTCTATTGGTTTATTGTTCATTATCTCCTTATACGACCGGCCGGTTGTGGATCACTATGGGTACTTTGTCCCCATAGTGGTTTCATTTTTTGAGGTTTTGTTCATTATATGTTTTGTTTTTTATGATAGCTTAAATTTTCTTGGTGTTATTTATATTTTTTTCATTGTCCTGTGTTAATTTATTTTGTTTAGTGAGGCAGGGTTTCAGTTAGCTGTTTTTTGTTTTTCATCTTATTTTGATTTAATAAATTACTATTATTATTTTCTGCATTATTTGTCTGAGTGCTCATTAGAGGTTTCTTTTTCTCTCTCTGTGTTTCTACATATATATATTTGTGGCAATTTTGGGGGTTTATATGAGCTTACTGGGTATCTGTATGTTTATTAACTTTGTACAGCTGGTCTCAGCTGTTTTGGAGGTTAGTGGCCCCTCCTCCCCAGGTTTTAAGCTCTTCGCTCCCCAATTTCCATATATACAGGACTTTCATGCAGCTGGTTGTGACAGATCCAAAGCAGATCATACACACACACACACACACACACACACACACACACACACACACACACACACACACACACACACACACACACACACACACACACACACACACACACAAATATATTATTTTATACAAATTGCAAAAGCATAGCGATTTGTTTCTGTATACATATATGTTTATGTATACACAAACAATCGGTATGCTTTTGCAATTTGAAGATTGCACATGCTTTGTGTAACACCAATATAATATGGTAATTTGGTTTTGAAGGTCATAGAAGCAGTCAAGTGGAAAAGAGCCACTGCTTGTGAGATTGAGGTAATAATTCTGGCAAAACAGATGTACTGAAGAATCTCACACTACACGTATTCAAGGACCCCCAAGATACATTTACTGTAGTGCTGACGGTTATTCTAAAACAAACCAGTGGCAATTACCAAAAAGACCCATGTACATGCTAGGTACATGCTGCAACATTTCAGTGACATTTCTGCATAGACTAATGGCCCATCGGATTAGCAGCTGAGGTCAATGGGACTGCCAGGGACCCCTGCTGTGTTAATCCGATGGGCCATTAGCCTCTGCAGAAATGTCACTGAAATGTACCCAGCATGTACCTGGCTAGTTTAAGGCAAGTTTAAGAATACTCGTTGGTTCGTCTGTACATAGTGATTGTCCAGAACTTTATATAAATAAAGACATACAATACAATACAATACAACCAAGATAAGGCATCTGTATCTCATGGTGTTAAAGGAGTGATAGTGCGCTACTGAGCTGTGGCAATTAATAAATTATGTAGTGATTTAAACAAGTGCTCCGGTGATAAACCAAATCTAGCAATAAAACAATATTACTAATTCATAAAAAAAACAATGTGCATCAAAAAATTAATAAAATAAAGTCCAATGTGAAAAACACAAATAGTGAAAAAGTCTGATCTGTGAAGAAAACGATGCTACAAGTTCCCAAATTTGTTGTGCCATTTGCAGAGGAATCCAGGCGTGTGCTGCTCTCCTCTAGAGGTTTTCCACTCCTCCTTTAGTACATGCAAAAACAAAGAGAGAGGAAAGCGCAGAGAACGCCCATAGTGTCATGCAATTTATTTAACACATTTAAAAAATACAGGTTATCATTCAACTCCCATTTGGTAAGATATAAAAAGGCATTCACACTCTTTTGAGGAAGTGTGGCACCCGCTGTGGCAAAACTGCTTGTCCGATAACTTCCCGCTTTCTGTTTGAGATGTGACCCGAAGGAATTTCCCTGATGAAGCGATTTCCAATCATGAAACGCGTAGGGTTAGTTTTTGCAAGCTGTGTCCCTCGGATCTTCCTACACTCCACACACTGCCAGCAACCACTTGGAGATGGTCTGAAAGGTGGATCACAGGGCGGCTGCACTTACACCAGGTCGTGTCTCAAACAGGTAGGCAGGAGAAGGACATTATCGGTCAATCAGCTTTGCCACCGCGGCTGCCACACTTCCCCAAAAGAGAATGAATGCGTTTTTATATCTTACCAAATGTGAGTTGAATGATAACCTGTGTTTTTAAATGTTTTTAATAAATTGAATGACACTATGGGCGTTCTCTGCGCTTTCCTCTCTCTTTGTTTGATCGGAATCTCATAAGCTTTCTACATTCCCCATGGAGGTGTTAGGTACTACACTTGCCTGTTTGCCTTGATATTGGTTTTTATTTAGCATTGTTGCACAACAATGAGGTAGGGAAAGATGTTAGTGTAATATCAGTACTGTAACTCTTACCGTTTCCATTCCCTACGCATGGGAAGTGGTGTATTGATCAGGAGACCCATTCTTGGTCAAAGGAGAGCCAGAGAAGGAGAATGAAGATTGATTTTCAATAGGCAAGTACCAATAAAGGGAACAATGGATGCAAAGGTTGTTGGCAATGCCTTACTGATTACTGTAAAATTAATGTTATAGGAGTAAGTGAGCCAGAAACGGTCATCTGGACTGACAAAGACCTATTCCCTCACATAATAAATTTGGGCACATTTTCCAATATATCTGAATGGAGTTGGAATAAATGAAAACCACATACGCATTTATTTAACACACTGTCAAACAATTCTAATGTTTGTTTTATAGTTTAGGACTCTTCAACTATTTTCCCAACGGGGCAGTGTAACAGGGGCAAGCCTGTTAACAACAGCTGGAGCTATTGGGTGTTGGCCAGGTAAGGGTTAATCCCTGCCTGGAGCAAGGCAGGGCTACTAACGCAGCTGAGTCTAGCAAGGGTTCAAAAGGCAGGAAAGGGAGGGGTTTGCCTCTCTCTTCCTGGTGTACAGAGCACATGTGTGCGTGTTCTTGCTGCATAGGGACACCAGGGTGTGCATGGTATATGTGCATGTTCTTGATACATAAGGTCACCTGTAATCTATATAGATGTCTATTAACGTATATGTACTTTCATACGCTGTGGAAGCGGAACTTTGGCTAGGAAAAGTCTGTATTTTATGTTGCTAAAACTTCAGCTGAATAAAAGACTACGTTATGTTTCCCAAATGAAGTCTCCTGCCTTCACCTCTGCGTGCCTCGCCTACAGACCGTATCATATATATAAACAAGTTATGAATAGAAGGGCCATAATAATACTGTACATTTCCAGACTTACAAATTAATATACTTCAACATTTCTTTGGCTCACAAGTGAGTTTCTGGAAAAACTGCACTTAGCTGTCTAGGCAACTACATTGAAACGAGCATGGTCAAACAGTTCAGGGACCGCTTCATGCTCCCCCATAGTCCATGAGCCATCAGGTAGAGAGCCCTGCAAGGACAGCTTCTCCGAAGCAATAACAGCACATTTCTTGGAAAATAAATCACATATGCAGGTTTCTTTAGAGGCAAGTTCAGGGTCATACAGTTGCTGTGTTTTGTAAGATTTCTGTACTGATATCAAAGTTGGATTGATTTCGAGTTAAAAGAACATTCTTAAAGCGGCAATCCAAGATGGTGACTTATTTTTTGCAACTGTTTTGCCTTTTTAACATAGCATTGAAGCAAGGGGTCTTTGGAGGTGAACCCCGTTCATTTCAGATCTGGGGACACCCTGCTTCCGGAAATACTTACCTCCGTAGGGGGTTCAAATTATGGAGGCGATTCAAAGCTCCCGCGCCCTGCGGGCCAATAGGAAGCTGTGACATCATCAGTTTTGGCTATTGCCCCCTTGACACAGGAGCTTTAAACTTTGCAGAGATACCAGAAAAGCATGGGGTCCCCAGAGCCGAAAATAATGGGGTTCAGCTCCGGAGACCCCCTGTTTCAAACCAATGTCATAAAACTGTAATTAAAAAAAAAGCATAAATTGCTCCTTTAATGGTGACTGCATTTAGCATATGTTACTTTACACCAACATTCCTCTAAAATTGATAACCACTGGCAAAAGTGTTAGAAAAGTAGATTTTAATGAAAAAGAGAAACCTAGGGACATTTCTGTCTCTCATTTTCTTCAAGGGATGACAATCCCTAAAAAAATCCTTATTTAGTTATTTCCATGATGAGCAATGAAATCCACAAATATGATGCATTTTTTAAGTTAAAAACGACCGTCTGCGAGATCCAGTCAGACCTATTTTCATAAAGGATTGCAGATCAAAAATCCTGCCGTTGCTGTATTAGAATAATGAATGTAATCAAACTCTGGTTCACAGGTGCAGTACAAAATAGTCTTTACATGATTAATAAAGTTGATAAGAGTAAAATTCTCTAGTAATTATAGATGTCTGTATTCTCTATAGAATGTCACTACTGAATTGTCCCATCTTTGACCTCTGCAGCCCTCTCCCGTCTTAAACTTTTTTCACTCATCTCTCCCTCTTCCACTCAATATTCGTCAAGTCCATTCACTTTCCAGATTCAAAGCCCAGCTGAAAATCTATCTCTTAAAGCTGCAGTTCAAGCAATATCCTACATGTGTTTTTGTTTTTAAATAAATCAGTTCTGCACTATGAGAAAATACTTACAGTATAGCAATAAAAAAATTTTTATTAAAGATATTTTTAATGAATTCTAATGTAGCGAGCATTTTTCTTTCGATAGAAACCATTTACAAAGTCACACCCCCTTCCTCTTCCGAGACAGGTTCTGGCTCTCGAGCCCTGCCCACTCCCTAGCAGTGCACCAATTGCATCAAACTGGTCACATGGTCTTGATCACCCATGAACTTTGCATCCTGGGTACTCTTGTTCAGCCCTAACAGTGAATGAAATAGACCCCGATTCGGCGATCGATTACCGGAGAACAGATCGGTCAGCAGCTTAGCTAATCACCTGTCAGTGTGCAGATTGGATTGATGCACATATTGAATGGAAAACATATACATTTTTTTTAAACTGCAGCTTTGAAAGAAGCATCTCATTAAACGCTTTACGCCTCTGCTACTAAATCCAGATGCACGTCCCCTCCCGTCGGCACCGTTTCCGGCAAATGTGTCTGTAAGCCTCGCAACACAACACTTAGATTGCAAGCTCTTTTGGCGCAGGGTCTCCTTTAGCCTTACGTTGTCATATACCTGTTGCCCGTAATCCCACTGTTTGTAATGTACATTATTTACCACCTATTGCAGGGGTGGCCAACTCCAGTCCTCAAGGGCCACCTACAGTCATTGACAGAGCCGCCTGTGCTGAAGCAGGGATATCCTTTAAACCTGACCTGTTGGTGGCACTTGAAGACCAGAGGTGGCTACTCTCGATCTGTTGTAAGGCGCTGCGTTCATGGATGGCACTATGTAGATACTGTACATTTACCCATACAAACATTACAAGAGGGTTTGGTTTTGTGGTAATCAGGCATATGCTATGTTCAATAAATGCAAAGGGGAAGCGTTCGTGCTTAAAACACAGCATTGTATGCATAGTGGAACCCGGAGCTGTCAGCAGACTGATTCGGCCATTCAATCTGTATGGAAATAAGCCACTGCCTTGAAAAATAGGGATGCTGACAAGCACAGTGTGCACAGTGTTCTGCAGCTCGACAGAGGAGAAAGCCAAGTCCCCAGCACAGGCCAACACAGGCGAATCTTTGGAAGGGTCTTTTTAGCTTCTTAATGAGGTTTTGTGGTTATCAAGATATTTTTTCAGCCAACGTTGTAATGCAAAACAATGACATTACTTTGAACCACGATTCAGGCAGGACAATGACACCGCGGTAAATTACTGTCTGAAAATAGAGGAAAGATCCCAAGCGTAAGATCTCATTAAATAGTTGCTTTTACATGATTTTAGTAAAGTAGATTTAAAAAAACAAAACAAAAAAACTTCTGTAAGCTCACGATTAATTCATTGTAAATGCCTCATGCAATATAAACTAACATTGTCTAATATTTTTGTCTTCCTTTTAATAATATGCATGTTGAGTTAAATGTATAAAACCTTATTACATATAATAGCTTACTTAGCACAACATTCATTGATTCTTTACATTATTGAGCATATAGCTTCTTAAGTTGAGAATCAACCTGCTTCAACATTGTGGCCCCTATTACTATAATATGCTGGGAAGCAGTCTCCCCATGTTAGAGAAGATATTGGTCCTATTCATTTAAATGAAGCTGAATAGTAAACTTTGTATCTTGGGCTACACAGTTTTAGGTAGTCGGAGATCAAACCACAGGGTTTTACATTGGTCCAGAACAAACTGTCGACTAACACCCTTCTTCAGCTGCCTGACATTTTTGGGCCTACGTACTTAGAATATATTTGACACTTTGGCGCGCGTCTGTCCCGCAAACCGCTGTCGGATAACGGACCGTCGGATAGCGGGTCCATGTTAATCTGCGGCGGAGAGCGTCGGATAAGCGGTTACGACGTCGGCGTATGATATGCGGCGTCAGATAAGGGGTGCGACAAAAACGGACCGTCGGTTACCGAGGACCACCTGTACAAAGCTTCATAAAATGTGTGTCGATGTATGAAGACTTCATAACCGACGCATTTTGTGGTTTGAAATTATTTTTGACACATTGCGTCATGTTGATTACCCAATACAATTTAAATGAAAACAGAATTGTGTGTCATTTGTAGTGTTAGAAAATGTTAATTTGTACTGGGGAAATAATAGGGTTTATTGGTGCTTTAATCTCCGTGTGCAAAAATGTAAGAATTGGTGACAGGCTATGTGTTGAACCAAATAAACCTGTTTTTGCCGTTTGTGATAAGACACTGTTGTTTATCAATCATTTCTATACCTCAGATCCAAGCAACCGTAGGAAATCCTGACCATGAAATCGGATATTTGGTCGTGATCGAGCCGGTGCTGCTATGTGGCTGGTGAGGGACCCTTCACCACAGCCGCTCTGCAGCTGGCTACTCAGCCATCTTGCTGATAAGGTAAGTTAAGGGGTTTTAGCGGTTAGGGTAGAGGGTTAAGTATAGGATTTTAGAGTAAGGGGTTAGGTTATTAGGGTAAGGGCTTAGGTTTTTATGGTAGGGGATAGCTTTACTATTAGGGTTTTTTAGGGTAAGGGGTATGGTTAGGGATTTACCTTGGTGGAGAGATGTCCCTGTGACAAGGTGAGTGACGGCTAAACGTGGGCAGGGACTGGGTCGCGGCAAACCGGCTGCGACCAAATATTCTAGACCACTTTGATCGGGAATCACAATAGCCATCTGATTCCAGAAGCTCACTCTGGTCCAGGTATGCAGCCTACCGGAGTCAATTGCCAGAACTGAATGTCATGTGGACTGAATGCTCCGCAGTAGGACAGAGCGTATTAGGCTAAGGCCCCGGCGCTCTAATGCGCGCCCGCGCTTTTGGCTGCGCGTTCCGGCTATTCCCCGGTCTGCAGCTCACTGCAGGAGCAGAGACCGGGGGGGGGGGGGCGTGGCGGAGGAGTGACGGGGGCGCGGCCATGACATCACCCGGCAGGTTCGCCCTCATTGGCTGAACCGCTGCACTCACGAGAGCCCTCCCCACAATGGCGCCGGGCCCGCTGCGAGGGGGGGCCGCAGCGCTCGCGCGAGAGCTACTCCTGCTCTCAATTGAGAGCAGGAACTCGCGTCGAGCGGCTAGGCAAGCCCCCCGGCGGTTCAGCCAATGAGGGCGAACCTGCCGGGTGACGTCATGGCCACGCCCCCATCACTCCTCCGCCACGCCCCCCCCGGTCTCTGCTCCTGCAGTGAGCTGCAGACCGGGGAATAGCCGGAACGCGCAGCCAAAAGCGCGGGCGCGCATTAGAGCACCGTGACCGGGGCCTTAGCCTTACAAGTGTGTCCAGGAGCCTGTCCGTGTGCTACTCTACACTCCAGCCTACAGGCGAATGCCATACTGCTGGCTGTTAATCCTGCTGAAACAGGGTCTGTTCTGCTGTGTATATTTATCCTGCTGTCTGGGAGTCCAGTAAATGGAATCACAGGACTATTTATTGGCCGAGCCCTTCCCCAATTCCCTAGGGCAGTGGTGCGCAAACTGGGGGGTGCGTGACATTTTCTAGGGGGTGGGGGGGCCACGCTGCGCTTACAGAGGCCCCCTGGCTCTCCCCCAAAGCATTTAAACTAAATGACTGGGGACTATGTAAGGCCTGTAAGTTCTCTTGCCTGGCCTCCGACGGCGCGTCGCCATGGCAACATGGCATCAAATGACGCCGCGGGGTCACATTGCCATGGCAACGAGATGTTACATGATACCGGAGACATGATAAGAAGGGAGGGGGGGGGGCACGCAGGGGGGCACAGGGGAAAATGTTTGCGCACCCCTGCCCTAAGGGACCAGATAAACGGTGCCTGTTTGTTCCATTTGACCAAATGGTGTCCAGCCTCCAACTAGCCCTCTGCACAGTTATATTTATGCTAATGGACAGAGGCACGGTATGAAAACTACTCCATAAATACAGAGCATTTTGTACCTAGCCTGCTCCTTTAAGATTAGGGTAGCTCTCGTGGAGTTAAGTGAAGCATACCATTTTAATAGGTGTATCAAATTCTACATCTCGGAATCCAGGTCTGAGGTGGCATAAGCCTCTTTGACTAACAATATGTGTCAATGTAAGAATTTTCATTACCAATCAGAAAATTGCAGCAACCCATGAATGTATCTGCATATTTTCTTCATGTCCCCAAAACTAATTCATTCAACGCAATGTCACAAGACATACAGATGTAGCCAGACTCATTGTCTCTGGAGTCGAGGCTGAAAAAGCAAAAAGTTGTGACCTCCGGATACGGTGCCAGCCGCGACATCGCTGTGGAGATGTCACCAGCGTGATAATCCTCCGAGGGCCAGGGGGAGCCACGGTCCCGCAGCTACATCTGAACATTTGCTAAACTGCAGACAAGGACTCTGGGTAGTGACATGCAAATGAGAACACTGAATGCATCCCATCTACTTCAACTACTGTAGCTCTGGGGAGTACCTGTTAAAGTGGATAGGAAGCTGAAAGTGACACACGTAGTGTGCTTATTTGCGCATCACTACCCAGAATCCTTGTCTGTAGCCCAACTACTGCATGACGTGACAATGGGGTGACTCAGGATTTGGTTGAAGACCAGTGTAAGATATCTTTACACTCATTGGTTGTCTAGTTTTGTACAGTGAAAGGTTTACTGTTATTGTATCTAACATAACCTAATGGTGTCTGGTTTGTAATCAGAAGGTTAATATTGATGCACTAAACAAACGCTCCACTTTCTGTCAAAAATCCCATAAAAGTTACAAATGCCAAGCTTGTATTGTCAAAGTGGGGTCAGGTTGATGATTAAGGTACAACAGTGTATTAATTCAATTAAAGAATACCAGGGACACCCTACAAATACAATAAATTAATCAATTAGTGCCTGGAATCGGCACAAGCAAAAAGGGGATTAACAAACTATTAAACTGGGTTTCGGTTTCAGATTTCAGCGGAGAGAAAATACCAAGAATAAAGACTAATGTGGTATTTGGAATTGATGCAAATTTAGCCCTTATTAACAAATATAAAAAAAATTAAAATATAAAAGGTTTCCAACAATAACACCCATACTCCGGACCAGATTCCACAATGCACAATAATATTTTCATACAGCCTAAATCTTAAAAAAAAAAAAAAACAGGATTGTTTTGGAATTTATTTTTGCGGTAAAATTTCCAAGCCATAATGTACTGAGAAAAGATGTTCTGTTCAGTGTTCCTTGAAATTAAACCATGTCATTGTGTGTGTGCGTGTGTGTATATATATATATATATATATATATATATATATATATATATATATATATATATATATATATATATATATATATATATGTATGTGACACTGTGTGCTCATTTGCATGTCATTTCCCAGAATCCCTTGCTGCAGTGGAAGTGCTGTATGCTGGGTGATAATGGGGAAAGGCGGGGTTGCAGACCTGCCTAAGACATGCAGATGAGCATACAGTTGTATTTGCATATTTGCTTTCCTGTGGAGAGTTTTTGTCACTTTTTTCACTCACCATAACTTAACTCAGTATTATGGTATAGCCTATCCCATAGCCTCTTTGCATACCCAGTTAAAATCAACCCCACACTGATGAGACCCATAAAGGTCAAAACGGCTGTCTGTGGGTGGTTTTCTGGGTATGCACCTTAACCCTGGCTGTGCTCAAAGCTGTGACCATGCAGCACGCTTAAGCCTATAGGGAACCATGTTAAAAATGGTTTTTGAGGCAAAAAGTGACACTGTGTGCTCATTTGCATGTCATTCCCCAGAATCCCTTGCTGCAGTGGAAGTGCTGTATGCTGGGTGATAATGGGGAAAGGCGGGGTTGCAGACCTGCCTAAGACATGCAGATGAGCATACAGTTGTATTTGCATATATATATATATATATATATATATATATATATATATATATATATATATATATATATATTTTTTTTTATTTTTTTTATATATATTTATCTCACAGCCCTGCCAACATTTTTTTTTTCTACCATGATGTACAACTTAATAGTGGAATGACAAAATTCAGTTTATGCCCAAGCACACATTCTTAAATCACAAATAGTTACCAAGACAATAGTGCATGCAACCACCTATGTAATAGACAGAGCAGATAAAACACTTTGGTTACATCTGCAATAATGTGTAACATGACTAATCTTTGTTTCTCAAGGGGAAGCCGAGGGACCCCAGCCGCAGCTCTCTCCTGCAGAGGGGAATCCTTACAGGGGTAGGTCCCATTCGTAAGTGATGGATCACCCGCAGAGATGCCAGGGGCAAGCCGTGATTCTCACTTTCACTCAAGCCTCAGCTTCAGCAAAAGTGAAGCTGGCTGAATCTGTCCTTTCAGATAGGGCAAACAGAGTGCACTCGTTAAGCCTTTTTTATGTATAGTATAACCTTTCAGGAGATTAAATGTAGGTGAGAAATGTGAACAAGTTGTAATGTAGGTCACAGCTATAACATCCATGAAACACTATCAAAATGCCATACATGCAGATTTACCTATGTAATCATTCAGATTTACAAAACTGCATTAGGTCCCTTAGTCACGTTAAGACAGCAGTGTCCAAACTTTGTTAGCTGGAGGCCAGATTAATAAAAAAGTAATCTGTCAAGTGCCACATGTATAAACAGGGAATCTATATTGATCGCACATACACACTTTTGACTCCCTCTCCCCATCCTCTCTCCCTCCTTTCTCTCTCTCCCTTCTGCCCATCCTCTCTGTTCCCTCTCCCCCATCCTCTCTGTTCACTCTCCCCAGCCTCTCTCTGTGTCCTCTCCCCCGCCTCTCTCTGTGTCCTCTCCCCCATCCTCTTCCCTCTCCCATACTCTCTTTCTTCTCCCCATCCTCTCTCTGTTCCCTCTCCCCATCCTGTTTCCTCTCCCCCATCCTTTCCCCTCTCCCCATACTCTCCTCCTCTCTCTCTCCTTTCTCCCCCATCCTCTCTCTGTTCCCTCTCCCTCATCCTCTCTGTGCCCTTTCCCCTCTCCCCCATCCTCTCTGTTCCCTTTCCCCTCTCCCCCATCCTCTCTGTTCCCTTTCCTCTCTCCCGCATCCTCTCTGTTCCCTTTCCCCTCTCCCGCATCCTCTCTGTTCCCTTTCCCCTCTCCCCCATCCTCTCTGTTCCCTTTCCCCTCCCCCATCCTCTCCTCCCTCTCTCCATCCTCGCTCCTCCCTTTCCCCCATCCTCTCTGTTCCCTCTCCTCCCATCCTACCTCTCCCCATATATACAGACACTTCACGCATACCCCATATACAAACACTGACACCTTATGCCTGCAACATTAATGTAATACACAAACATATACAAATACATATTAATATCCAACATTTACAAAATCTAAATATACAACATACAGTATACATGCATATAATGAATGGAGCACACACATGCATCGCAACACACAGACACACAGCTATTGAGGGCTCTGCAGCACCATCTGCTGCCCGGAAGCTGTAGTGTTGATGCAGCCAGGCAGCACTGCTTTCCTCCTCCCGGCCCAAACCTGGACATTTGGAGAACAGTCCCGGGGGCCTGATTGAACCAGGTGGCGAATACACGGACAGTGTATCTTCTAAGGCTGCGGCCAGGGTAGCGCTGACCATGTAGGCGCTCATGCTAGGCGGCGCAAGCAAGCGGCAAATTCAAATTTGCTTGCTTGGCAAGCCGCTAAGCGCCGCGCATGCTCAGCCGCTTGCTCATGCTGGCCACACACATTGTCGCAATGTGTTTCATCGCGGCCAGCGTGAGTGTACCCGCCTGCCCGCTCAGCACCACCCTGGCCGAGGCCTAACACAGGGGAGCACAATCTTTCCCCCCCCCACCTGCCGGCTGTCCTGCTCTCCGTGCGCCCCCCTCCCTACCTTGGTTCCCGGCACCTGGGGGTCACGTTGCCATAGCAACGCAACGTCACATGACCCAGCGGCGTTATTTGATGCCGCGTTGCCATGGCGACGCGTCTGCAGATGCCGGCTGAACCACGGTAAGATTTGCAGAGGCCTTCGCCGCTTCCCCGGCACTTAATTTAAGTGCCTTCGGGAAGTGCGCGCGGGACCTCTTCAAACCCCGCGCCCCCGCAGTTAATCTCGCCCCCCATAGTTTGCGCACTGCTGTTCTAACAGACAATAACATAACGTTGACGCTATGCTGTCTAAGGGAGAAACAAGGGTTAACTATAACCGTAGTTCGTAAAAATGACATGCAAATGGGGCATTATCATAACATCGTAGATCCACTAAAGTCCGTTAAGGTGAACGTGGGAAATGAACGCTATGTTAGTTAGGTCAGACTTAAACTTGGCGTTACTCACATTCAGACACTGAAATCGGAAATTTACAGGGCCTGGGTGGGTGTAACACTACAGTTGTGCATGAGTTACAGTAACTAACAGTGTTATTTCCCTCGACTCGCTCAACTCGAGTTAAAGACCTATTTCAGGGTCTGCATGGGCGTAACGCTGACATACGTAATGTGTCACGTTATTGGAAGATAACGCAACGTTATGCTACACTATCATGATGTTAGGCCTATGTGAATAGGATACAGAACGGCAGTTGCTTTCGCGTTTTAGATTTGAGGATACGGGTTAACCTCAGGCAACATAATGCCGGTTACGAGATTTAACAGCGTGTGGATCTACCCTTAATTTACAAAGCTGTTTAGATATTACAGGGCAGAGCTTTTGTAACTGTAGCAATCCTCCAGCATTCTAAAGGGCCAATCCGTCCTAGGACCAAAGTGACATGTTTGAGGGCGTTACAACTGGGGATTGATGCCTTTTACCCAAATTTGACACCAAGAAGTATTTTGTAATTCTTATTTAAAAAATGGTTTGTAAACATGATGGTTTGAGACTTGGAAGGGGTTTCACATCCTCGATCTGCTCCCTTTTGTGTGATGCCAAGGTGTGTCCAGCCAACCTCTTCCCATCTTTACTGGCTCTCTAATAAGGGCAGGCTGGGATAAGGGGATAGAAAACACTTGATTGACGCAAACTTCTCCATTCCTCGCCCCTGAGAAATGCAACCTGTCATTCATTTCCAGTGAAACACAATAAGGCCAATATTTGCTTTCAGCAAGATGATACTAGTTTTAGAAAGCCAATTAGACTTACATTCTTTACGCAAGGCTGTTTTCTGGCCAACTACGTGAGATTGCACCTTTATGTTCGGCATGGTCTCTACTTCCCTGCCAGACGGCCTGCAACAACTATCCAAGTTGCTGCAGTTGGCATCATAGTCGATGTAAAGAGAAGAGGATTTAGAGATACGACGTTGATACTGTAAACACCTCTTAAATCTCTCATTGATGTACGAATCAAAGCTGATTACACACACCGACAGCATCAAATTAACTTAGCATCGACAGCAAAAAACTGTTTGATATGTGACCCGTTTAATGTTCTTGTCCATCTATTCTTGTGGAGAAATAAAACATAGCTAGGTTATAGTACCCGGCGTTACTCGGGAATTCTAAGAGACCAACCTCATCCCTCGCCGCCTCTCACTGCCCTACCCCTTCTCTCTCTCCCCTTCCCATCACTAAACTTTAATTCAATAAGGTTTACCGGGGGAAATCGATGTATAGATTTTAAGCAGGGGTGTAGCAGGAGTCTGGATCCAAAGTCAGGACAGGAACAAAGGAGCATACAGGATTACAGGATACTGGACTGGAAATAGTATAAGAGTAGGACTGGACCAAGGCAAGAACTAGTTTATTCATTAAGGACGTGAACACAAGAAAACAAAAACAGGGACAGGGTCAGAAACAGGGGGACACAACCTGCTCCAGCCAGATAGGATGTTGTGAAGCTCAGAGTCGTGTGGAAGGAATCCTCGTACAGGCCAGAAAGATCACATGGTTCTGTCAGTACAGCTGTCTGCCAGGGATTGCATACAAGGGAGCAGACCCAAGTAGTGGAGCCCTGACAAATACCTTATGATGTCCCAAATTGTTTCTACCTCTCCCTCCTCTATTCTTACTTTCTCCTTGCGTGCCAGCTAACTTCCTCTCTTTCTTTGTCTGCTTTCTGTGTAAACTTAATAGCCATCCGACTCTCCTTATCTGCCACCTGGCTATGTGCATTATGATGTCACGTCCCAGATACATAGCCACGTACAACATTCAGAGGCCGACTTGCTTGAGACATTTTAATAACTTATAGAATTTTAAATAAAATGTATCCAAACAGACAAAAACCTGCTCCTTGATTTCAGGAACCATCATGCAACATTTGGTTACTTTATCATAAGATGTGTCCAAATGCATAGTGAACAGACTAACAATTTTCCAAAATACATAGTAGATTAGGAACAATACTATCTCCCTCTTGCTGCTAAATGTTCTCTTGGGGAGGAGGTAAGACCAACCATAGCTTCGCTTGCCTCCCATAGCTTTTTGGCTATGCCGGCGTCCTGCGCGTGGGGGCGCAGTTTGCTTGGCTTACAGTCTGAGAAATAACCGCCACTGTGCTGTAGAACGTCGTTAGAAACCGCGCAGTGTATGATGGTTTGAGCCCCCGCCTGGCAGGAGATGAAGAACATGGACGTGAAAACGTACGTCACTATCCGGAAGAGGATGGAAAACTGCGATGTCCAGTCTCCGGCAACGTACCCTGAAGGGGAGCAAATAGGTGTTAGAACAAAAGATTTTTCATTTCAGCGTGTCCGTGTTTACACTAAATATATTTGTGTCATAATGTCTGCACATCAATACAAATGGCAAAGGGCAGTGAAGGTTTCATAATGTTAAATATTTGCTGTGTGTGTGTATATATAGACAGGAAAGAAAGAGAAATGAACGCACCAAAATAAGCACGCATGCGCAGGTGCCTCCGGCGCAGCACCAACAACACTTGGGAGACGGAGACCACACACACACTCAGACAAACACACACATACAAGGAATTCAGTTAATATAAATATAGAAGTGTAAATAGCTAAAACAGGGGGGGTGCCAAGCATGCACGTTTTAAGTCAAACTTTTCTGCGTTTTGTCACTGAAATTGTGTTTTGATTTTTAATTAAAAACATCACCATCACAAATACAATATCTGTGACAAAACAGTGACAAAAGACATCACACTTCCTGACAGTAGTAGTACACACAGTGCAGTGTGTGCATACCTGGATGGACGGAGCATGCTATGACGCCGTGCCTCTCTACGTGCCGTGCCAGCTCTTGGGTAAAGTAGATGTTTGCCAACTTGCTGCGACAGTACGAGAAGAGTGGCACTATGTTGTAGTTTAAGTCGGTAAAGTCCAGCTTCTGATACTTGTGAACTTCGGAGGTGACTGTAATGACGCGGCTGGGAGAGCAGCTTTTGAGACGTTCCAGCAAGAGGTTGGTCAGAAGGAAAGGTCCCAGGTGGTTCACTCCAAAACACATACTGAAACCGTTCTCTGTCCAGTCCAACACTGCCGGCACCCCTGTGGATTATAAAGTTACCAATCAGTGTCCATAACTCATTTATATTCCTTAACTAACCCTTTCAGCGCCACTGCATACATCATAGAGGGTGGCACCCTGGGGGCCCTTGTGACGTACACTGTATGGCATGAATTTTTCCTTGTCTCTTAGGAAACGTTCACAATCAGTGCTCTTCACTGTGAACTTAACGGAAGGACAGGACTCATCTGTTTACAACATCGTAAGCAGGATGCGATCGCGTGAGGACTCAAGACAGTGATAACGTGATCGCTAGTGAAGGGAGGTCTGTGGCAACAGAGATTTAATATATGCACCATAAATGGTAATTAATTCACATCTATAAAACGTGATAAAAATGCATCACATATACATGTCTAGGCTCGATTGATATAATTTTCCTTTATAATCAATATATACAGTTGCACCCCGTTATAACGCGGTGCTTGGGGTCCACATAATGCGACTGCGATATAACGGGGAGCGCGAAAAAATAAATAAAAATAGCCACCGCAATCAGGGGACCCGACTGCACCCCCTCGCAGTGGAGGGGGGAGGGATGCAGCTGTGTTATCGGGGGTAGGCAGCAGTGTTATGGGGGGAGCTGTGTTATCAGGGTTAGTTGGGGGTGCCTTTGTTATTAGGTGGTAGTTGGGATGCCATTGCTTTTAGGGGGTAGCTGGGGATGCCTGTATTATTAGTGGTAGCTGAGTGTCTCTGTTATTAGGCGGTAGCTGTGTTGTTAGGTGGCACCTTTGGGTGTCTGCGTTATTAAGGGGTAGCTGGAATTAGTACCGGGCTGAGCCGCACAGCCCAGGGATCCCGGAGAGAGGTCGCAGGAAAGCCCAGTGACTCAGAGGCCTGACAGGCCGGGGAGATCTGCACAGAGACCAGGTAACTCACTGCCAGGAGCCGTCTCCTCATCAACCCTCATACCCTCCCATTCCAACTCACTGCACCCAAGTCAACACAACACTGCTTCCACCTGCCATCTTGCTCTATCCCACTCAGCCCCCATTCAACCTCTTCTTCGCTCTCAGAGGTAACTCCCCACATCCCTACCTCCAGCTACCATCACACAGAGGTATGTGTATTACATGTATGTATGTATGTATGTATGTGTCTGTCCCCGTGTGTGTCCGTTAGCAATAAAGCATTGAATAGAAGAAAAAAAAAATCCATGGAGATGTTCTAAATCGGGAGCCACGTTCAGACCGCGTTACATGCGGATCCGTATTGTAGCGGATCGCGATATAATGGGGTTGATATATATATATATATATATATATATGTATGTATGTATGTAACATCGCCCGAAGAAGAGGAGATCAGTGTATCTCGAAAGCTCGCACAAATAAAAGCATTTTGTTAGCCACAGAACGGTATTGAGTATTTGTTTTTGAGATATATACATAGAAAAAGAACAAAAAGCACTCCGTCATAATAGTCACTGCTGTGTGGGTACAGATCCTACAATGAAGAATAAGCAATACGATACCGTTTGGAAACGAATCAGCAGGCAGCACTCCAGAATTGAACAAACAAGTGTATTGAAAAAATAAACACAAAATCAACATTTCGGTCCACGAGTGGGACCTTTGTCAAACCGTATCGTATCGTATATATATATTATATATATATATAATATATATATATACAGTGTTCGACAATTGTATACATTTACTCGCCCGGGGCGGGTGGATTTAACCCCCGGGCGAGTAAATATTGGCACAAGCAGCACACGTGTATTTTTTAAATTTCCCGCGCTCGCGCTGCTGTTTTTCCCGCGCTCGCGCTGGAGAAAAAAAAAAAAAGCCAGCTCTCTGATCACTGCCTTCGCTCCTCCCCCGCCTCTCAGCAACTTCCCCTCCTCAGCTCTTCCGCCAGCCAGCCCCTTCCACGCCTGTCTGCCTCAGGCCCCTGCAGGGCCATCTGTCACCCCCCCTCCCTCCCATCGGGCCATCCGCCCCCCCTCGCATCGGCCATCCACCACCCCCTCCCATTGGGCCATCCACCCCCCCCCCTCACCCCAATCTCTCCCGGCCTCCGTGACCCCCCCCCTCACCCCACGCGTGCCTCTCCCTGCTCTAAGCAGGGGAAATCCCCTCACCGGAGCCTCTCCCTGCTCTAAGCAGGGGAAATCCCCTCACCGGGGCCTCTCCCTGCTCTAAGCAGGGGAAATCCCCTCACCGGGGCCTCTGCCTGCTCTAAGCAGGGGAAATCCCCTCACCGGGGCCTCTGCCTGCTCTAAGCAGGGGAAATCCCCTCACCGGAGCCTCTCCCTGCTCGGTCTAAGCAGGATACTGCGGTGTCGGCGTCCCCCTCTGGAGGCCCCCGCTGCCATGTGAGACCCCCTGCCTTGCAGAGGCCCTCCTGCCGTGCGGAGGCCCCCGCTGCCATGTGCGACCCCCCTGCCTTGCCGAGGCCCTCCTGCCGTGCGGAGGCCCCCGCTGCCATGTGCGACCCCCTGCCTTGCGGGTGAGTGTTTGTGTGTGTGAGTGACAGACTGTGTGTGTGTGTGTGTGAGTTTGTCTGAGTGAGAGTGGGTGTCTGTGTCTGTGAGTGTGTCACCCTCTCTCCCTCCCTGTGTCACCCTCTCCCTGTGTCACCCTCTCCCTCTCCCTGTGTCACCCTCTCCCTCTCCCTGTGTCACCCTCTCCCTATGTCTCCCTCTCCCTGTGTCACCCTCTCTCTCCCTCCCTCTCCCTGTGTCACCCTCTCCCTCTCCCTGTGTCACCCTCTCCCTGTGTCACCCTCTCCCTGTGTCACCCTCTCCCTGTGTCACCCTCTCCGTGTCACCCTCTCCGTGTCACCCTCCCTCTCCGTATCACCCTCCCTCTCCCTGTGTCACCCTCTCCCTGTGTCACCCTCTCCCTTTCCCTGTGTCACCCTCTCCCTCTCCCTGTGTCACCCTCTCCATGTGTCACCCTCTCCCTGTGTCACCCTCTCTCCGTGTCACCCTCTCCGTGTCACCCTCTCTCCGTGTCACCCTCTCCGTGTCACCCTCTCCGTGTCACCCTCTCCGTGTCACCCTCTCCGTGTCACCCTCCCTCTCCCTGTGTCACCCTCTCCCTGTGTCACCCTCTCCCTCCCTGTGCCACCCTCTCCCTGTGTCACCCTCTCCCTGTGTCACCCTCCCTCTCAATGTTTCACCCTCTCCATGTGTCACTCTCTCCCTCTCCCTGTGTCACCCTCTCCCTGTGTCACCCTCTCCCTGTCTCTGTGTCACCCTCTCCCTGTCACCCTCCCTGTCCATGTCACCCTCCCTGTCCCTGTGTCACCCTCCCTCTCCCTGTGTCACCCTCCCTCTCCCTGTGTCACCCTCCCTCTCCCTGTGTCACCCTCCCTCTCCCTGTGTCACCCACCCTCTCCCTCTCCCTGTGTCACCCTCTCCGTGTCACCCTCCCTCTCCCTGTGTCACCCTCCCTCTCCCTATGTCAACCTCTCCCTCCCTCCCTGTGTCACCCTCTCCCTGTGTCACCGTCTCCGTGTCACCCTCCCTCTCCCTGTCACCCTCTCCCTCTCCCTGTGTCACCCTCTCCCTCTCCCTGTCACCCTCTCTCTCTCCCTGTGTCACCCTCTCTCTCCCTCCCTGTGTCACCCTCTCTCCCTGTCCCTGTGTCACCCTCTCCCTGTGTCACCCTCTCCCTGTCCCTGTGTCACCCTCTCCCTGTCCCTGTGTCACCCTCTCCCTGTCCCTGTGTCACCCTCTCCCTCTCCCTGTGTCACCCTCCCTCTCCCTGTCACCCTCTCCCTGTCCCTGTGTCACCCTCTCCCTCTCCCTGTGTCACCCTCCCTCTCCCTGTGTCACCCACCCTCTCCTTGTGTCACCCACCCTCTCCCTGTGTCGCCCTCTCCCTCTCTCTGTCACCCTCTCTCTGTCACCCTCTGCCTCTCTCTGTCACCCTCTCCCTCTCTCTGTCGCACTCTCCCTCTCTGTCGCACTCTCCCTCTCTGTCTCTCATTCTCTCACTGGGTGTGTCTCTTATTCTCTCTCTTTCTCTGTGTGTCTCTTTCTCTGTGTGTCTCTCTTTCTCTCTGTGTGGGTGTGCCGCTCTCTGTGTGTGTGTGGGTGTCTGGCTGTCTGTCTCTCTCTGTCTCTCTCTGTGAAGCGCCGACGTCCAGACACTGGTTAAGGGGTTCAGGAAACTAGTCATTCACATCAGGCTTTTATTTCTAAATCCGACATTGACACACACACACACACACACAAGACTAATTGTAGTATAATGTAATACAATAAATACATTTATGTCAAAAACGAATGTTGTTCTGACTAGGAATTTATTAAATGTATTTTATTTATATATTTTATTTTAAAGCGGGGTTGGGGGCGGGACTAGGGGCGGAGTTGGGGGCGGGACTAGGTGGCGAGTAGATTTTTTGGTTGGGCGAGTAGATTTTTGGGTGATTTGTCGAACACTGTATATATATATATATATATATACATATATACACACAACACACTGCTGCAGTAAATTCATCACAACAATATGGTTTTCCAGATCAACGTAAATTTTTACAACAATAATATATACCTTCTGAATTAAAGTTTCATCATAAAAGCTATTTGTCAGATACATATAGTAGTTAATTTACAATCCATAGATATGATAAGAAAACAAAAAAAAAAAACACTTTAAAATGTGATTCAGAAGATCGCCACCAAAATCCTACCCAGCTAAATAATTCCCAGCAAAAGCAATAGCACCACCTAGTGTAAACCTAGTAAAATGCTCAACCGTACTGCAACAATGCAAACGTGTATCTCGGTGATCAAGAGGCTTAAAAAAAAAAAGTACCGGTATTACATTCTACATTTATTAAACATCAGGGAAATGTTTGACATTTAAAAAGGTAAAGATCAGCTGTGATTAATTAATCCGCTGCAGCGAGCTGGACTGGAATTGCTACTCCTGCACGTGACAAATAAAGTAGCCTTCCAATTGTGCAAGTAGGTGGGAAGATGACGAGTTGGTAACGATGGTAACTCTTTGTTAGTGATTTATTGAATTATATACTTTCCTGCCAATATTAGAATGTGTAGTGCATAGCATATTTCCCCCCAAAAGGTTGTTACATAAACTAACAGCTCAGTGGTTCCCAGCGCGCCCAACCGGCTAGGTTTTAAGGATATGCCTTCTTCAGGTCCACAATCATTTTCACTGAGTCACCTGTGCTGAAGCAGGGATATCCTCAAAAACCTGTTAGAGGTTCTTGAAGACTGGAGTTGGGAACCACGGGTATAAAACTCACAGATGCCCAGATTCATAAAATGGTGCCAAGCTTCAGCATGCATTTACTCCCGTTCATGTGAACGACAACCCTGCATTGTGCACGGATCAGCGCAATACGGCGCCCCCTAAGAAATGTATCACAGCTCGCTGTATCTCTCTCTGCTAAAAGGCGCGTTCACTTGTGAGAAGCAAAAAAGCCTCGGCATACTAATATGCCGAAGGTGTGGGCCTGTCTGTACTCGAACATGTCCTCTGTGACTTTCTACCCGTCTCACTGCTTTTTAACATATGTGTGTCGGATTTCAGTGGGGTCTTTTCCTCTCTCTGCTGCATCCCTGCTGTCCCCCTCCTGTGATGCGACCTTAACCGAGACGATTTGGTGACGGCAGCGGGGAGGGTTTGTCTGACATTAAATCTTTATATTGAAATCACTTCAGGAGTTTCTGTAGCAGAAATGTATCCCCGGGGTTAGAAGTATTACTGCTGCGATATCATTTAATTTAATTAACAGTTCATTTCAGTGAAGTCCATGACACCGCCAAACCTCCTGTCCCATGAATGACATCACCAGTGACAACAGGGTGAATCCTCGCTCTCCTTTTTTTTGACGTTCATAAGTTAAATATGCTTAACCCCCCCCCCCCCCGCAATAATGATTTTAGTGTCGCCGGCCACTTAAAGCAGTCAAGCCCAAAACATATACAGTATATCCGTTTAACTTGTATGTTAATATCTTACCCCCAGAGCATGTCTTGTTGGTTTGTTTAAAAAATATATACATTATTTTTGTGTTAAAATCTATCTTCTACGGTTACTATGGTAACCTTTAGAGGGCACTGGACTCTGGAGAGAGCTCCATTTTAAAATCCCAGACACTTAATATTTCAAACGCTTCTCTGTCCTGAACAGAGTAATGGATTTAAAAAAAATAAAAACAGAGTTGGAAAGGGCAAGAAGAGATCTCTTCAAATATAAAATGCTAAATAAAACAGTAGTCAGTGCAAACTTCTGCTGTAACAATGCATATACCAGGTGTGTAGCACCCGTATAACCAAAAAAGACCAGGCTTACATTTTCAGCAGCATAAAATAGTACTAGCTGAAAGTACCCGGCGTTGCTTGGGATTTTAACGAAACCAACCTCTTTCCCCCACTCCTCCTCTCAACCCCTCCCCCCCCCTCATCAATGCTTTAATATACTGTAATAGCCACAATTCTTTCCGCCTCTCTCTCCTCACGCGCCAACCGACTTCCTGTGTTTCTTTGTCTGCTTTCTGTGTAAACTTTATAGCTATCTGACTCTCCTTATCTGCCACCAGGCTGTGTGCATTATGATATCACCGGTATGATGTCATGTGCTAGATACATAGCCTACCAGGAACAACCCCAGTGGCTGACTTGCTTGTCAGAGAAATTGTAACAACTCATAGAATTAGAAATAGTAAGTATCCAATTTCTATAGACAAAAAAATGCTCCTTGATCTTGGGAACCATCATGCAAAATTTGGTTACGATATCCTAAGAAGTGTCCAAATGCATAGCGAACAGACAGACAGCTTTCACAAATATATAGTAGATAGACGTATGTGTGGCTCTGTGTATCTGTATGTGTTCATGTGCAAATCTGTATTATTACATACAGTATACAGTATCAGTGTGTTTAGACTATGTACAACATAGCCTGTGCATGAGTGTATATCAGGGTCTGTGAGCACCATGGTGGTAACATGGGTATGTATACTCGCGTGTTTGTGAATATGTGCAGTGCGCTGAACCTGAATCAGGTGCACGGAACAGCACATACTGTTAACCAACTTGCTTTACAAAAGGTGACACACTGTGAACGCTCATTTGCACGTCATTACCCAGAAACCCTAGCTGCAATGGAAGCATTGTACACCAAGCGATAATGGGGAAAGACAGGGTTGCCGAATTTGTCTGGGACACGCGATAGTGATCACAAATGGTATTTTTATTTACTTTATAATAGTCAAATTGGAGGTTTGTCCTTAAAAAAACAACAGTGGTCTTTCAATAGTAAAGTAGTTGTATTATGCGTGTATAATTAGTGGCATTCTTAGACCACTGATCTCGTGGTGTTCATCTGTGCGGTGGCCGGCGTCTCACTCACCCGTGTTGTTGATGAGGATATCCAGGCGCTTCTCAGTCTGTAAGAACGCTCTGCAGAAGTCGCGGACGCTCTGCAGATTCGCCATATTCAGACTCAGGAATCGGACGTTCACGCTGACGCTTTCGCTCTTGATCTGGCGCACAGCGGCCTCCCCTTTCTCCTCGTCGTCGCTGGTAACGAAGACGCGGGCTCCCCGTCTCGCCAAAGCAACGGCTGCCTCTTTCCCAACGCCCGACGTCCCACCTAATATTTAATGGGGAAACATTTTGACTCTCTCTATACATATAAACAAGTTTGCTAGTCACATTTAGGGGAATGATAAGAACATTAATAACAGCCCGGCGATGCGAAAACCCCCACCACCTTCAACAAATTTATCTCAGGTTATAGGATACTATTTTGGAAACCAATCTTGGTCTAAATCATGGGTATTATTTGCCTAGGAATGACCAGAAATTTCAACCACTAACAAGTACCAAAATTCTAATAAAAACACATTTATTCTAGAATATTAATGATAATACCCAGAACAGGGAATTAGCTCCCCAATAATGCCTTAGCTGGCGGTCTAGGACACTTGGTCGCGGCCATTCACCTCACCACCGGGACATCTCTCCGCTGGCCACTTTGTTGTCAAAGTAAGCCCCTAACCTTACCCCTTAACCTAAAAAACCCCAATACTAACGCTACCCCTTACCATGACAACCATAACCTTTACCCCCCTTACCCTAAAAACCCTTACCCTACTCTACTAATTCAACTTTACCCTAATCCCCTAACCTACCAACCCAACCACTAATCCCACACCCTAAAATCTTTTACCCTAAAAACCTAACCCCTTACCCAAAAAACCCTATTCTTAACACCCTACCCCAACAGCCAAAACCCCCTAAATTAACTTACTGGCGAAGCACCCAGCAGTGGCGAAGGGTCCCTTGGCGGCCAAACGCCTGCGGAGACTCGGCCGTGGCAAAACGGCTGCGCCCAAAATGTCCAACTCCGTTAGCTGGAGCGTTAATTATATTTATCTTATATAGCACTAAATATGTATGTCCCTGCCCTGAAGAGCTTACAATTTCAACTTTAGAACTATGCAACTAATTTTGACAGATTTATTATAAATTATTCTTCCTGGTAATGTACAGGTTATTAAGAATTTATATTAGTGATAGGACCCTTGAGACGTGGTCTGCCTTGGAGGGGCTCATGACACTTTGGCCAAAGATTTAAACTAAAAGACCACTTTATTAAAAAGATCTCTCTCTCTCTATATATATATATATTATATATATATATATATATATATATATTAACAGTGTTCGACAAACCTATACATTTGCTCGCCCCGGGCAAGTGGATTTAACCCCCGGGCGAGTAAATATTGGCCCAAGCAGCACACGTTTGGTACTAGGTGGCGAGTAGATTTTTTGGTGATTTGTCAACCACTGTATATGTATATATATATATATATATATATATATATATATATATATATATATATATATATATATATATATATATATATATATATACACATATATACACTGTACCGTGTATTTGTGTCAATGGATGTCGCACTGGGCTCTGTCTGTGTTTCATGTTCTGTCTCTGGTTTTAAATTTAAATGCCTGAGGTACAGGATAAAAGACTTGCTCATAGTCTCAAGGTCAGTGACAGGTCAATGACATTACCATGAGGTGACTCTTTTAGCCTTTAATAGCCAGGTTATCGCTGTTTCCCAGCAGACACTTTTTAATACCTCTCATTTTAAGGTGCCAACATATTCTGTAGTGTGACACAATGGGATTCAAAGATATAACAGCAACAAAACAAATATTACCATTTTAAACACACAATTCACAGGTTTTGGTTTGTGAAAATGTTTGCTTATTTGTGGCTTCACTGAACTTATTAGTACTAATTAGTTATAGAAAAGGCAACAACCCTCGCAGCTGTTTCTGAAAGATGCCAATGGATTGACGAAGGCCACCAATACTCACACAAGAGCAGAGAGCAGTTGGGAAGCACATAGACGAGTTGTTACTGTAAGGATTCTGACGATCCGTGCCGGGTTTTGCTGCAGTTCGGGTTTTCCAGCTTGCCTTCCCCTTATGGTCAGTTCGGCCATTCTGGTTGTTGGCAGCCTGCTATACAACGCGGGAGTCGCTGCGCAAAGTTCTATGTTTTGCAGCACCAGTGTGTTTACGCTGTCATGCTCTACCCTTTTGCCTGATTGGATTCACCTGTTGCTGACCACGGACCGTGACCCCGACCTCACTGCTTTCTGCCAGTCCTGACCTCCTGCCTGCTTACCGACTTTAGAGACTCTACCCCGATTCCTGATTGGAGACGAGCACCGTCACAGTTACTCATAAATTTATGCTACTAGGCAGTAAATCCTGGAGGTAACAGATTGCAGAAACGTGAAACGGCAGCTAAGAAAAGCGTGGCCCAAGTCTCCACAAAATATTCAGTGTGGAAATCTGATAAATAAGGTTTTGTATAATGCGGTTTATATGCTGTGGCAAGTTTTGTGTCTTTAACTGAATCTCATGTGAAGAAACTTTTTGATGATGATGATGGGGATTTTTGTTTTTAGAATGGTTTCCATTTTGGGACAATTTTCCAGAATGTCTTATTTTCATAAATTTGAACAAATATTTCACACGTTATCTGTCTGCAGCAGCAATTGCAAAGCTGTATGGATTTCTTTCTAAAGTGAGGGTTGTCTAGTACTGGAGAAAAAAAAAAGTAGAAGGTCAAAGCAACAGCCACTCCGAGTTGGAGTGGCTGCTGCTTCGATCTTCTACTTTTTCTATTGTGCTTCCGGATCGTGCCTGCGCCGCGGTGTCTCGCTTACCACTGTTCAGGTGCAACGCGACGCCAGGAGAGAGAGTGAGGACAAACAGGACGGTATTTATCGTGAGTATATGGCAAATCTATACCGATCCACTTTACTGGTTTATTGCAGCTGTACACATATGCATATACAGGTCTGCTACCGGTAATCCCTCCAATTCTCTCTCCTTCTCTGGCCTTGTCTCCATTTAATCATTATACCAGGGTTTTTTCAGCTAACCAGGAGTGTATACCTTTGAGCCTTACAGACGGTTTTTCCTATTTTTGGCTAGTACCGGAACCTGAACTTCTACCTAATGCTTAACCCAGTGCAACCAGTGGGAAATGTTGAGTTCCAAAAGGAACAATGTTGATCTTTGGCTTCTCAGGAGTACCTAAATGGAAGCAGACTCCAGCAGCCCGTGTCTTGCGTGAGGTTATGTTTCAAGCCAATTTCCACCCCTGGAACTTACAGTGCATTTTGGCACAATGGATGTACAGTAGAAAGAGACAATGGCAGTGCACTGCTATCAAGAAATGAAGGACTGGAAAGCAAAATAAGACTAATAAAAAATATATTTAATTAACACGTGTCATGATAATATCATGAGATATTATGTATTTTAATCCATCAGGTGCTTCAGGGGCTAATGTGATTGGAGTTTTATTTTTAATATACCACATGTTAGGTTGGTAACAGTTCAGGACTTGTTCTGGGTTTGTGCTTGTCTTCAGAGAGAGCTTAATTGGTGGTGCCTATCCTGTATGGCCCACTAAATATGCCAGATGGGTTGCATGTTGCTGATAGTCTCGAGATAAAGGCTGAGGTGGGAATAAAATATAGCCCCTGTGACAACTTTCTATAAACATGCTCTTTTTAGAGCTAGCTTCAAAGCATTCTCTGGAAGGGGTTTATTGATGGCAAGGGTGCATGGTTAAGAAAGTATCAAACCATGAGTGACTTTATTAAAAATGAGAATATCATGTGACGTCATCTGCTGAACATGCTAAGAATTAGATGTATGCATCCGTGGCACCAAGTCGCACATAATGATTACAAACACGTCAGGTCTAGCAGATACTAAGAGACAGATATCCATTTGCCGCTCAAATTTAGGATTAAGACAGTCATATCTAATCTTGTTGAATCTGCCTGAGCGACTGAATGTATTGATGGGACTCACGTGTGTATAAGTATTAGTTAAGGAAAGTTATGAGTATATTTAGATATTGAGACAAGATTAAAACGGTTTGTAAAGTTTTTTTTTTACTTCGTCATAAAACGGAGGAAAATTTGCTAAGCGGATCTAAGTTGTAAGGCACCTTACGCTCCATATAAATAAATATGCTATAAAAATGTGCCTAAGGGCCTAGCACAGGTTAGTAAATATGGCTTTGGGTCCCTCATTATTGGAACTAGTTCACTCTGCCATGTCATTGATAGATACTATAAAAATGTCCAGTGATTTATATCATATGAACCACTTGTATATTCCTGAAAAATTCTACTTTTGGATCAATTTGAATTGGAGTATGAGGCTTTGCTGTGTGCACACACTGAGGATGCAGTGACCATCTTGGTCAATGGCATCCTGCCTATAAATAGACTGTACTTCCTCCAGGAAGTTGTAAGAGCATGGTTTCATGTTTGTTCCTGTTTGTCTCCAACCTTGACCTGTGCCTGTGACCCCAACTCCCATATACTAATTCAGGACTTAGTCTCTCAGTTTAGGTCAGGTGAATGTATATCCTACCTCATCCTGCGGGTCCACTTCTTGTTATGAAATGAGCGGATTCTTTAGCGAGGCCTGTTTTTTTTTTTTTTACTTTTCTTTCATATTCCACCAGAACCAGGTAAGAAATCAGAACTCTCGAAGTTGGGACTGCCGAGTTTGGATTTCTATGATGTTCAAGTTTGATCACAAACTGGGAAATATACAGTGCAAAATAAATAGAAGCAACATATTACGGTTTCTTCTTGTATTTCCACAGCTAATAAAAACCCAATATGCACTTTGTGAACCAGCAGCTCACCACAGCCAAGAGATGGCACTTCCCCCATGGGAATTATTGAGTGGAGCGACAGGACTTTGAAGAGACGTCAGGAATCGCATGCAAACCAGGAGGTACGGCCGAAGCGCCCCTTTGAAAATTGACCTGCTTATGTTGCGGTTTGTCACTAATAATTCATCTACAGGCATCTGGACAAAAATATCTTTCTTTTCCTTTGGAGAAAGTGTTGGTTGTTTGGCACCAGTGAAGCCTGTGACAGCCAACTCACATATAGTCCTGTAAATATGCAGTGCCGGAAGAAAATGCCAAGAGATGCATGGCAGGAAGAGAGAAGGCTTAGAAAATGATGAAAGCTGAAGCTAGACCAGATTATGATAAAGCCATTGAGTCGTCCAGACAATTAAAGGATAATTTGCTTCAATGCACTCAGTAAAGGTGAAAGTCAACTGATTCTAGCGCTTAAATCCAAGTTGATAAGCATCAAACAATCTTGGCTTCACGGTTAGAAGGATGATGAGAATGGCTGGAAATGCTGTCTGAAAACTAAAACTTCACTAGAGCTGAAAAGCAACAACCTTCAGGATTCTTAGATGCTTCCCACTACATGAAAGTAGCTTCACATCAGAGATACTGTAATTATGTCAACAGATCATCCACAAGTAGTTCTCGACTCTGCTCTTTCTAGTTAACATGTGATGTGTATTTATGATGTGTTGAAATGATAACAAATACAAAAATTATAAACACATACTAGATCCCCTTTTGTTAAAGAGTTAAGCCTGAAATGTTGAGTGTTTTTAGACAAGGAGATAACAGGTGCTAACAGTACCATGAGCAGGATGGAAACTCTGCATGGGGTACCAGAGCATTAGGACGCAATGTACAGTAGTTGTGTGGAATCGGATGTGGCAGAGGTGAAATAAACAGTGATTTAGAACTTCTGTGTGTCACACAAAGAAAACAGGTGCCTTGGCACGTTATTTTACCGGGAGACTGAAACTTGTGGACATGTCTACTATGTAGGTGTGGGTAACTAGTTCAGAGGACCTACAAAATATATTCTTATTTTCAAGGCTGAATAAATAATTTTATATATATATATATATATATATATATATATATATACACACACTTTTTTGTGATGAGTGTTGCGAATCTATAATTTAAAAAAAAAAGTGTTTGTCTCTATCTGTCTGGGCTATAGCTCCAAGACTATACATAGGCACCTAAAATGTTGCTGGCATAATAGCGGGACCCTAGGGGTGTGCACCTTGATGTTATTTTTTATTTAAAACAATTCTATCAGTGATTCACATCTCTCTGACAAGCAAGTCAGTCAGTGAGTGCTGTACCTGGTAGGCTATGTATCTGGCACGTGATATCATAATGCACACACCCTGGTGGCAGATATGGAGTCAGATAGCTATAACCGTTTAGACAGAAAGGAGACGAACTAAGAAAGAGGAAGTACGTTGGCACGTGAGGAGAAAGCAAGAATGCTGGAGAAGAGGGAGGTGGAACGGATTCGGGACAACATAAGGTATCAAGGGAGGGGGGGCAGAGAGGGGGAGGAGAGAGAGAGAGTGAGGGAGACCCATCCAAAGCCGGGCTTTATGACTCCCGAGAACTGAAACCCGGGCAGTTTAGCTAGTACCTACTGGTTTATAAAAACAAAGTAAGCAAGCACTCCATTAGCAAATGTGAAGAGATGTATTCAATGTATCAACTCCCAACGGCACGCACACACAATGACCTAGATGTGATGGTTTATGGTAAATACTGATGACACTCACCTATGAATTATTCAGTTAGAATCAGACCATGCAGAAACTCACCAGTTATAAGGACAGTTTTCCCGTCCAATCTTTTGACATCAAGGCATATCTGCCTGCTCTTCAGGCGCCTTAAAAACAGGACAAGCAGTAAAACTCCAAGCACGGACGCCAGCGCATACATCCTGTTCTCCTGCAAAATCCACAGGAACAATGGTCAGCGCCACAGCAAAAGGGCACATGAGGTGACAGCAGACAGAGATGGCTCTCATAATGTAAGGTTGACAAGCTAATCTTGTAGGAGTTGTTCTTATCTGTGTCCCCTCCCAAGGCACAGATTTACCATGCAGTGCTAAGCCTTTGCTATATATCTATAACTATTTAGGGGTAAGTCAATATAGTCCGAAGTGGCCGTTGTCACATGAAAACTTCCATTGAAGCTAATGGGAGTTTCTGGACAACAACTGCCTGAATGGTGGCTTTGGATACTGAATTACCCCCTTAGTGTGTATGTAGGTAATTGTCAATTAACCAGTCTAACACAATGCTCAACAACTCTACGCCACATACAGATGTAACCAGACATAATGTTCACGCTGCCGGGTGAACACGCGGAATCCAATCCGCGGCATCTCCAGTACTGGGAATCTCTCCATTGGGGGTCACATTCGGTAAGCACGGAACAACTTTGTCATGCTAAGTACTCAGGCGTACGTGAATTCATCAGTTAATTGTGCTAGCTTTGTAGGTTTTTAATATGTTAATATATATTATAAATATGTCATTTTTTATTGGTAAATTTTGGTTTAAGCATTCCATGTGTCGCTTTGTTTTTAGGCTTTATTCTCAGGATTAGTAATGTATTATTGTATTATCTGATGTTGGTGCTTATATAGTTTCTAAACATATCTCTATGCATAAACTCTTTTGTTTAGTAATAGCATGTTGCTTAAAGATAATTAGCAAGTTATGTACAGTTTTCTATTTCTGATGTAAGTTATAGGGGAGTTAAAGAGAGTCCAATTAGGACATTAGATATTTAAGAGGATGTATCAGCAATCAAAGCCACACCCCTGCCGAAGAGGCTCCGCCTTGAAACGCGTAGGGTGGCTTTCATTGCTTTGTTAGCATGGTGTAAGGTTGGAGGAGCGTCAGGAGTGCAAACGTTTCCAGCGTAGAGGGGAAGCAAGGGAGCGCATCACTCAGGTTGTCCGTGCTGTGATTCAATCATCCCTGTGTTGCCGGCTGGCGGTGAGGCTGATGGAGGAGTTACGTGGTGACGCACCGAGTAGTGATCACGTGGGCGGAAGCAAACACCGGACACTGTCAGAGCTCTGTGAAGCAGCGGACGCGCTGTGGCAGCAGGCACAGTACCCCTACGGAAGGAGGACATTGCGCACCTGATGGCAACCCAACCAACCCTTGCCTTATTTTAACGGATGCTTGTATTTCTTTTTGTTTGTCATTTTTATAGTAAAAACTTTATTGCACCAGGAAGGTGTGCGCTTTCTGTTTTTTGTAGGTTTTTACATAGTGACCTAACAATTTGTAAAACCAAAAGTACAAGTCGGAATGTAGGTCTCACAGATCTAACATGTAAATGGGATGAAGGAGAAGCTCAGGGGTAAGGTTGCCATCTTTGAAGTGGGTGAACCCAGTTAAAATACCAGTGTCGGCTCCTTTTGACATTGGGCCTCAGGCACCAAAACTAGATTAGAAGTTTCACGGGGCAGGGACTCACTGTGCCAGCAGAATTATATGGGCTATAAGTTACACTATGTCCATTTTTTTCTTATCCGATGTCTGTTTTCCTTGTCCCACATGTCAGTGGACAAGCAACAATATCACTTAAAAGGGACAGTCATACCTAGGACAAAAGAACGTTTTATAGGTTAAATGGGGCTCTTAACATTTTTTTTTTTTACAGTATCAGACATGTATACCTTTAATTTTCTTAAAAATAATGGCCTGAACCTTTTAACATTTCCATTGTGAACACGACTTGAGCAGTTTTATCTGGTGTCTTGGTGATCACAGTTTCAAAGCCCCAAATTGTTAGCTTTGCTGCGGTTTGTTTGTAAAGTAATTATGATGCCCTCATTAGTCAAACAGATGAACATAGGTAGCTGATATGTTTGAATCCAGTGTCCCCGATTAAAAAAAGTAAGCTAATCACACTTTTGTTGTTTAAAAAAAAAAAAAAAATGTGTTACTCGCTAGGTCGAGCTGGTCGTTTTGGTTAGTTTTCCCAAATACAAAAATAGTTCATCTGGGCTTGTCTGTCATCAGCCAACTCTTTTTTTTATAAGAGCTTGCAATGAATATTTCAGAGCAGCAGCCTATTCTATGCAAAAAAGGCCTTACATACTGTACCGGAGTACTACTTGAGTGATGTACAGCAATGGTTCAAATCAGAAGTCGACAAGACTGTGCTTCCCAACCTTGGTTAGTTCTGTCTCATCGCCAATACAATGACGTTGTTTCTCTTGGCATTACTCTGATCTAGACCCTGAGGTAGAGAGAAAAGAGACGAGGGAAATAACCCCCTGTCCTCTTTGTTACAGTAGCTAAAGTATGTTCATGTTTGATATTTTATTATTTTCTTTTTCCGCTGCGCAACACAAGGTTATAAATAAAATGTCATTTAAATAATGCCTAGGTTTGGCGATACACCCATCCAAACCCAGCAAAATCCCTATTTTAAGGTCTGGTTGTGGCCAATGGCAAGTTTAGGTATAACTTAAATAATGCAATGTTAAGCTTAATGGACTTTAGTGGATGCACGAAGTTATGAAAATGCCTAATTTACATAGCATTATAACCAACGACCGTTATAGTTAAGACAACATTCTTTACATTAGAAAATATGGCTTAGCTTTAGCTTAGGTTTTTTAAGAAATGCTGTGCCGTAAAGTTAGGTTAACGCCACATAACTTAATGGAGCATTATGAATCTGGGCCTACAGTATGTAATGAGGGAATTTGGAGCAAATTTGACAGACATTCTCTTATGTTGCATCTGTGCGTGTGTGAAGACCAAGCTTGCATTTGTATCCCATCTGTGTTAGTTGGCAATTTGGTGGAGTGTCACGAGGAGAGGTACAGATTATGAGATGGATCAAATTGTGCAACTTTGTGTATCATGATCTCTACCTTCTCTCTGCGCCACAAAATCTGCCAGAGTTGAGGTGGTGTAAACCTCCTTGTGTCGAAAACTGCACTAGATGAAAGTTACTGGATGACAAGCTTATCTATAACACAGCTTGGAACAGAAAATAATGCAGTGCATTAAAGCAAGTTTTCCTGTGTGGTGATATGCATGAAGAGTACCATGTTCAGGATGGTGCATCACTAAAAAAACTCTAGCTATACAAACAACGTGGGCCAAACAAATTATGTCCCTACATTATTTAACACAAGATGTGATGACAGATGTGATGGCTTGTGTGTAAACAAACAACAGATAGCTAAAGAAACTCTAGAGTTGTAAAAGGAAAAAACCTTTAATACTTCAGAGAGGTTACAGTTAATGCACATGTACTGTATGATGAGTTGCTGTTTCAACAATAAGCCGCACATAAAACATATGAATCGGACACACATTGTTACATCAGGAGCCCACTGCATACTTTTGGTCACAATGAATAAGATCTTCTAGCCCAGCTACTTGACAGTACATGATTTGGAGGGGATGTAATCTACACGTAGAGTTGATGAGATGGTTTAGTAGTAAATGAGTTAGATCAGGGGTGGGCAAACAAGGGGGGGGGTGGGCAACATTTTCTGGGGGACGCAGCACTTTAGAGGCCCCACGCTCTTCCCCACAACATTTAAATGAAATGCCAGGTGAGCGCACGAGGCCTCTAACTCCCTCTTACCTCGTCTCCGGCGGCTTCCGGCAACACATCGCCATGACAACACAGCATCAAATGACACCGTGGGGGCAAGTGGCCATGCGTTGCCATGGCAACACGACACTGACGACAGAACGCCGTAGAAAAGGTAAGGGGCAGAAGGCACGAGCAAGAAGAGCAGGCAGGGGGGCACAGACAAAATATATATATATATATGTTTGTGCACTCCTGAGTTAGATCACCAAATTTCTCCACCCCTTCATATCCAGCACAGAGTAGAAATACTTTGTGTAGATTAGCAGAGCTTTACTGAACTCTATAGACTTCAACTACCCCAGTAAAGTATCTGGGGTCACCCTCTTGCATACTTTAGTAGCCTTGCAGTCTACAGGATTACCTTCTTACGCAAATCAGTTGCAACATGAGATATACTGCCAGAGTTGTCCCAATCTTCAAAAGTGGGGACAAAAACACTGTCTCAAACTACAGGCCAATCTCACTTCTCCCAATTCTATCCAAAGTCATGGAAAAATGTGTCCACTCCCAATTAAACGATTACTATAACAAGACAAATTTCCCTAGCCAATTCCAATCTGGCTTTGGCCTCAAACACTCCTCCGTAACTACCCTGCTAAAAGTTTTCAATGAAATCCAGTGTGGAATGGAACGGGGACAACTCACTGGTGCAGTATTCCTAGATTTTGCAAAGGCTTTTGATACTGTTGATCATGCTATCCTGCTTAAACTCCAGAGCTCTGGAATAGGGAAGCATGCTTTAAACTGGTTTCAGTCCTACCTATCAGGTAGATCCCAACATGTGTCCATCTCAGGCTCTAACTCCAACCCCCTGGATATCACCTGTGGTGTCCCGCAAGGCTCTGTTCTGGGGCCCCTACTCTTCTCAATGTTCATCAATGATCTTCCCAAAGCTTGTCAGGAAGCCTCAATACACATATATGCAGATGACACAATCCTATATACACACACATCCATAGCCTCTCTGACCTTCAACACATACTTCAGTCTGACTTTTTGAGACTCGAAAACTGGATTTCACAAAACAAACTGTTTTTAAACACTGACAAGACTAACAATGGTATTTGGGACCAAGACTAAATTTTTAAAGCTTCCAGCGACTGAGCTCCAGATTAGAACCAACGCTAACACCACCCTAACCCCTGTCACTAGTTTTAAATACCTGGGCATATGGTTTGACACCCACTTAACATTTGGGATGCACATTGATACCCTGACAACCAAGACCTATGCCAAACTAGGGATACTTTACAGGAACAAATCCTCCCTAAGTCTCCTGGTAAGAAAGCGTATCGCACAGCAGATGCTAATGCCAATTATTGACTATGGAGACATAGTATATGGCTCGGCACCTCAAACCCACCTTAGCAAACTTGACACCCTCTACAATTCAATTTGTCGTTTTGTTCTCCAATGCAACTATAACACACATCACTGCGAAATGCTCAAAGAACAAGATTGGTCATCACTAGAGTCTAGGCGCAAAGTTCACCTTTCCTGTCTTGCCTTCAAATTCTTTATGGGCAAGCTACCCAGCTATCTGAACAAGCTCCCCACCCCTACCACTTGCAGCACATATCACCTGAGATCAGACTCCAAAAGACTGTTCATGGTCCCAAGGATCAACAAAGTTTCCGGACGTTCCTCCTCTTACCGTGCAAAACTGGAACAACCTACCAGAGACTCT